>NC_072441.2:56330000-56631250 GCF_028878055.3 Symphalangus syndactylus | reverse complement strand
TAGGCAAGGATTTCATGACCAAGAACCCAAAAGCAAATGCAGTAATAACAAAGATAAACAGGTGGGACTTAATTAAACTAAAGAGCTTTTCCACAGCAAAAGGAACAGTCAACAGAGTAAACAGATGACCTTCAGAGTGGGAGAAAATAATCTATACACTTGACAAATAACTAATTTCCAGAATCTACAATGAACTCAAACAAATCAGTAACAAGGAAACAACCAATTCCATCAAAAAGTGGGCTATGAACATGAATAGACAATTAATTCTCAAAAGAATATACAAACGGCCAACAAACTTAGGATAAAATGCTCAACATCACTAATGATCAGGGAAATGCAAATAAAAACCAACATGTGATGTCACCTTACTCCTGCAAGAATGGCCATAATAAAAAAACAAAAATATAAATGTCTTCTTTTGAGAAGTACCTGTTCATATCCCTCACCCACTTTTTAATGGGGTTGTTTGCTTTTTTTCTTGTAAACTTGTTGGAGTTCATTGTAGACTCTGGATATTAACCCTTTGTCAGATGAGTAGGTTGCAAAAATTTTCTCCCATTTTGTAGGTTGCCTGTTTACTCTGATGGTAGTTTCTTCTGCTGTGCAGAAGCTCTTTAGTTTAATTAGATCCCATTTGTCAATTTTGGCTTTTGCTGCCATTGCTTTTGGTCGTTTAGACATGAAGTCCTTGCCCATGCCTATGTCCTGAATGGTATTGCCTAGGTTTTCTTCTAGGGTTTTTATGGTTTTAGGTCTAACATTTAAGTCTTTAATCCATCTTGAATTAATTTTTGTATAAGGTGTAAGGAAGGGATCCAGTTTCAGCTTTCTACATATGGCTAGCCAGTTTTCCCGGCACCATTTATTAAATAGGGAATCCTTTCCCCATCGCTTGTTTTTGTCAGGTTTGTCAAAGATCAGATATTTGTAGATATGCAGCATTATTTCTGAGGGCTCTCTTCTGTACCATTGGTCTATATCTCTGTTTTGGTACCGGTAGCAGTACCATGCTGTTTTGGTTACTATAGCCTTGTAGTATAGTTTGAACTCAGGTAGCATGATGCCTCCAGTTTTGTTCTTTTTGCTTAGGATTGACTTAGCAATGTGGGCCCCTTTTTGGTTCCATATGAACTTTAAATTATTTTTTTCCAATTCTATGAAGAAAGTCATTGGTAGCTTGATGGGGATGGCATTGAATCTATGAATTACCTTGGACAGTATGGCCATTTTCACGATATTGATTCCTCCTACCCATGAGCATGAAATGTTCTTCCATTTGTTTGTATCCTCTTTTATTTCATTGAGCAGTAGTTGTAGTTCTCCTTGAAGAGTTCCTTCATGTCCTTTGTAAGTTGAATTCCTAGGTATTTTATTCTCTTTGAAGCAATTGTGAATGGGAGTTCACTCATGATTTGGCTCTCCTTTTTTGTCTATTATTGGTGTACAAGAATGCTTATGATGTTTGCACATTGATTTTGTATCCTGAGACTTTGCTGAAGTTGCCTATCAGCTTAAGGAGACTTTGGGCTGAGAGGATGGGGTTTTCTAGATATACAATCATGTTATCTGCAAACAGGGACAATTTGACTTCCTCTTTCCCTAATTGAATACCCTTTATTTCCTTCTCCTGCCTGATTGCCCTGGCCAGAATTTCCAACACTATGTTGAATAGGAGTGGTGAGAGAGGGCATCCCTGTCTTGTGCCAGTTTTCAAAGGGAATGCTTCCAGTTTTTGCCCTTTCTGTATGATATTGGCTGTGAGTTTGTCATAGATAGCTCTTATTATTTTGAGATATGTCCCATCAATACCTAATTTATTGAGAGTTTTTAGCATGAAGGGTTGTTCACTTCTCAAAAGAAGACATTTATGCAGCCAAAAGACACATGAAAAAATGCTCATCATCACTGGCCATCAGAGAAATGCAAATCAAAACCACAATGAGATACCATCTCACACTAGTTAGAGTGGCGATCATTAAAAACTCAGGAAACAACAGGTGCTGGAGAGGATTTGGAGAAATAGGAACACTTTTACACTGTTGCTGGGACTGAAAACTAGTTCAACCATTGTGGAAGTCAGTGTGGCGATTCCTCAGGGATCTAGAACTAGAAATACCATTTGACCCAGCCATCCCATTACTGGGTATATACCCAAAGGATTGTAAAGCATGCTGCTATAAAGACACATGCACACATATGTTTATTGCGATACTATTCACAATAGCAAAGACTTGGAACCAACCCCAATGTCCAACAACGGTGGACTGGATTAAGAAAATGTGGCACATATGCACCATGGAATACTATGTAGCCATAAAAAATGATGAGTTCGTGTCCTT
The DNA here is from genome assembly GCF_028878055.3 of Symphalangus syndactylus. Lineage (NCBI taxonomy): Eukaryota > Metazoa > Chordata > Mammalia > Primates > Hylobatidae > Symphalangus > Symphalangus syndactylus. The sequence goes on along the minus strand of NC_072441.2, from coordinate 56,628,908 downwards.
TGTAGGGGCATGGATGAAGCTGGAAACCATCATTCTCAGCAAACTATCGCAAGGACAAAAAAACAAACACCGTATATTCTTACTCATAGGTGGGAATTGAACAATGAGAACACATGGACACAGGAAGGGGAACATCACACACAGGGAACTGTTGTGGTGGTGGGGGGAGGGGGGAGAGATAGCATTAGGAGGTATACCTAATGTTAAATGACGAGTTGCTGGGTGCAGCACACCAACATGGCACATGTATACGTATGTAACTAACCTGCACATTGTGCATATGTACCCTAGAACTTAAAGTATAATAAAAAAATAAATAAATAAATAAATAAATAAGAAAAAACAAAAACAAAACAACAACATAGATGTTGGCATGGATGCAGTGAACAGGGGACACTTCTACACTGCTGGTGAGAATGTAAACTAATATAGCCGCTATGGAAAACAATGTGGATATTCCTTAAAGAAATAAAAGCACAACTAACTTTGATCCAGCAATTCCACTGCTGGGTATCTACCCAGAGGAAAAGAAGTCATCATATGAAAAAGATTCTCATGCTTGTTTACAGCAGCACAGTTTGCAATTGCAAAAATATGGAACCAACCCAAATGTCCATCAATCAATGAGTGGATGAACAAACTGTGACATATATATATATATATATGTATTGTGACATATATATATATATATATATGTATTGTGACATATATATGTAAGTATGTATATATATATGTATGTATGTGTATATATATGTATGTGTATATATATATGTATGTGTATATATATGTATGTATATATATATATATATATGATGGAATACTAATCAGCCATAAAAAGGAATTAATTAATGGCATTCACAGTGACCTGGATGAAATTGGAGACTATTATTCTAAGTGAAGTAAATCTGGAATGGAAAACCAAACATCTTGTATTCTCACTCATAAGTGGGAGCTAAGCTATGAAGAAGAAAAGGCATAAGAATGACATAATGGACTTGGGGGACTCAGACGAAAAGGGTGGGAAGGGTGTGAGGGGTAAAAGACTACAAACAGGGTGCAGTGTATACTGCTCGAGTGATGGGTGCACCAAAATCTCACAAATCACCACTAAAGAACTTACTCATGTAACCAAATACCACATGTTCCCCAAAAACCTATGTTTTTTTTTTCAAATAAAGACACAATTTGTTCTAATTGACTAAGTATATTAGGGACTTATTGACTAAGTATATTAGGAACTAATTGACTAAGTATATTAGGGACTAATTGACTAAGTATATTAGCGACTTATTCCAAATGAGACTAAAATGGAATATTTATTCATTCATTTATAAAATATTCAATGAGCCTCTTATTATATGATGAGCAGTCATGACATAGCAAAAGACGGGAAGCTTCTTCTCTTCATGAATCTTGCAATCTGACAAGATAGAAAATAGACAAGTCAAGAAAAAGTGAATAGCATAATTACAGATTATGATAATTTCTATGAAGTAGATTGTAGGGCTCTACCATAGATAGAATGATCAGGACATGACTTTTGAAGTAAGTGACATTTGAACAGAGACATCAAGATGAGAATTGAGAATTAGCCAGCCATTTGCATAACCAAGGGAACAGCATTTTCTTAGTTTTAGCTACATGGTCTCAGACAAATTTCTCAATCTCTCTATGTTATTTGCCATCTAGAAAGTGAGGATGCTATAGTATCTACCTCTTAGAAATCTTAGGAAAATGCATTATGATATGTGGGGCATGTAAAGCATCAAAATAAACACACTGAATATTCAAAAATTATTAACAAGATTTGATAAGAAAATCTCTGAAATGCCACTAAAAATGAAGACATATATGAAAATATACCAAAAAGTAGGAACTAAAAGTTATACTTTATATACAATTTATTCTCATTAAGCCATTAAGTATTTAGTTTCAAATGTTGTCAGAATAATTTAATGGGATTATCTCAAATTTTGGAGCAAGTTATATTTTGTAAAAGAATTCAATTTTTATCAAGGCATGTTGGAAACCAGAGAAATCCAGTTTTGGAGCATACAGATTGGAAGCTGGTATCTGGGGTCTATTATGATCCTTAACGCTAATTTCTCTGCCTATCACCTTGAAATTCATTGAAGCATTCATTATCTTTTCTGCAGAAAAAAAATATGCCGGAAGACAATATTTAGAAACTTGTAACATTTCTCCTTATTAAATTATTCTGCACACCTCAAGTCTGAATTAGTATCTGATTTGTTAATAAAGATTTTTTTATGGCTCGCCAAAAAGTATTATGATATATACACTTGGAGAAACTAAAATAGGTTATTTTAATGGGAGGTGGAAAAACAAATGTCAACATGTTTCAAGGAATGCTGATATTATTTGAGACATTATTTCGAGATTTTTTTCTTTGAAGTTGCTAAAATAATAATAATTAAAGGAAAATAATAATATTATATATCCTCTTCAATTACAACTGAAAAATCAAACACCAAAAGTAATATACACACAATTCATATATCATTAGGGATTTTTAAGGCCCCAGGTCCAGAATGAGGCCTTATGGCATGCCCTTTGCAAGATTTCTGCCAATTTCTGAGGGTCTTTGCTGGCATGATTTCTCTGACACCCAGAAAAGAATTTCTTCTTCCCATGGGCAACCTGCATCCAATGACATTGATACTGAAGGGATGCAAATGTCATACTATGTCAATTCTGGGCAGTTCACAAAGTCTGAGCCAGCTCCAGAGCTCCCTGGAGAATCATCTGAGTTCTTTACTGCAGTTGCAGAGTAGTTTAACACTTTGTCAGCCCAATCTCGTGGCCTTCATTCTCCTGCAAGTGTCTATCCTGAAGGTAGTCTCCAATAAACATGGTACAAGCAAATTTGTTTCAATCTGTTGCCTAGGAACTTTAAGAAGGCTAAAATCAGAAGTGGTTCAAGGAAGCAGAAACTAAAATGGGATTTTGGAGTTGAATCATCAGATAGTCATCTGGAAATGAGTACCTTATTACTTGTGGTATGGAAGGCGTGATCAATCTCTGGCATGAGAGATATGTTGTATTAATAATTGTTAAAACTTTCACTTGTGACAAACTGAAATTGGAAACTGATGGAAGCAAATACACAGGCAGGTGCAATATCTCAGGTATATCAGATATGCAGGATATGTAAGAACTGTGAAATTGGATGGTTATTGCTGATATAATTTATGTATTAGGAACAAAAGTAAGTCTAAGTGTGAAATGATTAATCACACATTAACCAATTAGGCACAAAAGCCAGAAGGCCTCCTTAGTAATAAATAAAATACTACTATCTCTTTCAAGTTTATGGCAGAAAAAACTGAGCATCAAAACCACAATTGCAAGAGCAGCAGAGTTCCAGGGAAGGTTGAATACTCAATCTGGGAAAGTCTGTTATGCCAGACAGGGCCCTGATTGAGAAAATGAGAAGTGATGAGACATGGGATGGGTATGACTGACTCAATATACCAAATAATTGTGAATCCTCAGATTCCTGCAAATCCTGGCAAAAACTCAAAGAAATGGTGCTGGGTGGATCCTGGAAGCATGAAGAAATATCATCCACATTAAGTGAAATGGAAATGCTAGAACATCTAGTCTTTGTGGAAGATGGTAGAGGAATGTACCAAAAGGCTCAGAGAAATGGAATACTGAAATAGATATACTGCCTGAGACTGGAATACACACCAGATAATCATGTTCTATGTAAAGACACAAGGGACATTCCATTTACCAAAGCAGTAAGAAATATACTGCTAAGAAGGGCGTCGGTATTGCTGAAAAGCTCAACAATAGCAGTCCTCCTTTCAAAAATTTATTTTTATTTTTTTAACTTTTTTTATTATTGTACTTTAAGTTTTAGGGTACATGTGCAAAATGTGCAGGTTTGTTACATATGTATCCATGTGCCATGTTGGTGTGTTGCACCCATTAACTTGTCATTTAGCATTAGGTGTATCTCCTAATGCTATCCCTCCCCCCTCCCCCCACCCCACAACAGTCCCCAGAGTGTGATGTTCCCCTTCCTGTGTCCATGTGTTCTCATTGTTCAATTCCCACCTATGAGTGAGAACATACGGTGTTTGGTTTTTTGTCCTTGCGATAGTTTACGAGAATGATGGTTTCCAGTTTCATCCATGTCCCTACAAAGGACATGAACTCATCATTTTTACAGCTGCATAGTATTCCATGGTGTATATGTGCCACATTTTCTTAATCCAGTCTATCGTTGTTGGACATTTGGGTTGGTTCCAAGTCTTTGCTATTGTGAATAGTGCCTCAATAAACATACGTGTGCATGTGTCTTTATAGCAGCATGATTTATAGTCCTTTGGATATATACCCAGTAATGTGATTGCTGGGTCAAATGGTATTTCTAGTTCTAGATCCCTGAGGAATCGCCACACTGACTTCCACAATGGTTGAAGTAGTTTACAGTCCCACCAACAGTGTAAAAGTGTTCCTATTTCTCCATATCCTCTCCAGCACCTGTTGTTTCCTGACTTTTTAATGATGGCCATTCTAACTGGTGTGAGATGGTATCTCATTGTGGTTTTGATTTGCATTTCTCTGATGGGCAGTGATGATGAGCATTTTTTCATGTGTTTTTTGGCTGCATAAATGTATTCTTTTGAGAAATGTCTGTTCATGTCCTTCGCCCACTTTTTGATGGGGTTGTTTGTTTTTTTCTTGTAAATTTGTTTGAGTTCATTGTAGATTCTGGATATTAGCCCTTTGTCAGATGAGTAGGTTGTGAAAATTTTCTCCCACTTTGTAGGTTGCCTGTTCACTCTGATGGTAGTTTCTTTTGTTGTGCAGAAGCTCTTTAGTTTAATTAGATTCCATTTGTCAATTTTGGCTTTTGTTGCCATTGCTTTTGGTGTTTTAGAGATGAAGTCCTTGACCATGCCTATGTCCTGAATGGTAATGCCTAGGTTTTCTTCTAGGGTTTTTATGGTTTTAGGTCTAACATGTAAGTCTTTAATCCATCTTGAATTAATTTTTGTATAAGGTGTAAGGAAGGGATCCAGCTTCAGCTTTCTCCATATGGCTAGCCAGTTTTCCCAGTACTTATTAAATAGGGAATCCTTTCCCCATCGCTTGTTTTTGTCAGGTTTGTCAAAGATCAGGTAGTTGTAGATATGTGGCATTATTTCTGAGGGCTCTGTTCTGTTCCATTGATCTATATGTCTGTTTTGGTACTAGTACCATGCTGTTTTGGTTACTGTAGCCTTGTAGTATAGTTTGAAGTCAGGTAGAATGATGCCTCCAGCTTTGTTCTTTTGGCTTACGATTGACTTGGTGATGTGAGCTCTTTTTTGGTTCCATATGAACTTTAAAGTAGTTTTTTCCAATTCTGTGAAGAAAGTCATTGGTAGCTTGATGGGGATGGCATTGAATCTATAAATAACCTTGGGCAGTATGGCCATTTTTACCATATTGATTCTTCCAAGCCATGAGCATGGAATATTCTTCCATTTGTTTGTATGCTCTTTTGTTTCATTGAGCAGTGGTTTGTAGTTCTCCTTGAAGAGGTCCTTCGCATCCCTTGTAAGTTGGATTCCTAGGTATTTTATTCCCTTTGAAGCAATTGTGAATGGTAGTTCACTCATGATTTGGCTCTCTGTTTGTCTATTATTGGTGTATAAGAATGCTTGTGATTTTTGTACATTGATTTTGTATCCTGAGACTTTGCTGAAGTTGCTTATCAGCTTAAGGAGATTTTGGGCTGAGACAATGGGGTTTTCTAGATATAGAATCATGTGATCTGCAAACAGGGACAATTTGACTTCCTCTTTTCCTAATTGAATATCCTTTATTTCCTTCTCCTGCCTAATTGCCCTGGCCAGAACTTCCAGCACTATGTTGAATAGGAGTAGTGATAGAGGGCATCCCTGTCTTGTGCCAGTTTTCAAAGGGAATGCTTCCAGTTTTTGCCCATTCAGTATGATATTGGCTGTGGGTTTGTCATAGATAGCTCTTATTATTTTGAGATACATCCCATCGATACCTAATTTATTGAGGGTTTTTAGCATGAAGAGTTGTTGAATTTTGTCAAAGGCCTTTTCTGCATCTATTGAGATAATCATGTGGTTTTTGTCTTTGGTTCTGTTTATATGCTGGGTTACATTTATTGATTTGTGTATGTTGAACCAGCCTTGCATCCCAGGGATGAAGCCCACTTGATCATGGTGGATTAGCTTTTTGATGTGCTGCTGGATTCGGTTTGCCAGTATTTTATTGAGGATTTTTGCATCAATGTTCATCAAGGATACTGGTCTAAAATTCTCTTTTTTTGTTGTGTCTCTGCCCGGCTTTGGTATCAGGATGATGCTAGCCTCATAAAATGAGTTAGGGAGGATTCCCTCTTTTTCTATTGATTGGAATAGTTTCAGAAGGAATGGTACCAGCTCCTCGTTGTACCTCTGGTAGAATTCGGCTGTGACTCCATCTGGTCCTGGACTCTTTTTGGTTGGTAAGCTATTGATTATTGCCACAGTTTCAGAGCCTGTTATTGGTCTATTCAGAGATTCAACTTCTTCCTGGTTTAGTCTTGGGAGGGTGTGTGTGTTGAGGAATTTATCCATTTCTTCCAGATTTTCTAGTTTATTTGTGTAGAGGTGTTTGTAGTATTCTCTGATTATAGTTTGTATTTCTGTGGGATCAGTGGTGATATCCCATTTATCATTTTTTATTGCATCTATTTGATTCTTCTCTCTTTTCTTCTTTATTAGTCTTGCTAGCGGTCTATCAGTTTTATTCATCTTTTCAAAAAAACAGCTCCTGGATTCATTAATTTTTTGAAGGGTTTTTTGTGTCTCTATTTCCTTCAGTTCTGCTCTGATTTTAGTTATTTCTTCCCTTCTGCTAGCTTTTGAATGTGTTTGCTCTTGCTTTTCTAGTTCTTTTAATTATGATGTTAGGGTGTCAATTTTGGATCTTTCCTGCTTTCTCTTGTGGGCATTTACTGCTATAAATTTCCCTCTACACACTGCTTTGAATGTGTCCCAGAGATTCTGGTGTGTTGTGTCTTTGTTCTCGTTGGTTTCAAAGAACATCTTTATTTCCGCCTTCATTTCGTTATGTACCCAGTAGTCATTCAGGAGCAGGTTGTTCAGTTTCCATGTAGTTGAGCGGTTTTGAGTGAGTTTCCTAATCCTGAGTTCTAGTTTGATTACATTGTGGTCTGAGAGACAGTTTGTTATAATTTCTGTTGTTTTACATTTGCTGAGGAGTGTTTTACTTCCAACTATGCGGTCAATTTTGGAATAGGTGTGATGTGGTGCTGAAAAAAATGTATATTCTGTTGATTTGGGGTGGAGAGTTCTGTAGATGTCTATTAGGTCAGCTTGGTGCAGAGCTGAGTTCAATTCCTGGGTATCCTTATTAACCTTCTGTCTCGTGGATCTGTCTAATGTTGACAGTGGGGCGTTAAAGTCTCCCATTATTATTGTGTGGGAGTCTAAGTCTCTTTATAGGTCACTCAGGACTTGCTTTATGAATCTGGGTGCTCCTGTATTGGGTGCATATATATTTAGTATAGTTAGCTCTTCTTGTTGAATTGATCCCTTTACCATTATGTAATGGCCTTCTTTGTCTCTTTTGATCTTTGTTGGTTTAAAGTCTGTTTTATCAGAGACTAGGATTGCAACCCCTGCCTTTTTTTTGTTTTCCGTTTGCTTGATAGATCTTCCTCCATCCTTTTATTTTGAGCCTATGTGTGTCTCTGCACATGAGATGGGTTTCCTGAATACAGCACACTGATGGGTCTTGACTCTTTATCCAATTTGCCAGTCTGTGTCTTTTAATTGGAGCATTTAGTCCATTTACGTTTAAAGTTAATATTGTTATGTGTGAATTTGATCCCATCATTATGATGTTAGCTGGTTATTTTGCTCATTAGTTGATGCAGTTTCTTCCTCGCCTCGATGGTCTTTACAATTTGGCATGATTTTGCAGTGGCTGGTACTTGTTGTTGTTCCTTTCCATGTTTAGTGCTTCCTTCAGGAGCTCTTTTAGGGCAAGCCTGGTGGTGACAACATCTCTCAGCATTTGCTTGTCTGCAAAGTATTTTATTTCTCCTTCACTTATGAAGCTTAGTTTGGCTGGATATGAAATTCTGGTTGAAAATTCTTTTCTTTAAGAATGTTGAATATTGGCCCCCACACTCTTCTGTCTTGTAGAGTTTCTGCTGAGAGATCTGCTGTTAGTCTGACGGGTTTCCCTTTGTGGGTAACCCGACCTTTCTCTCTGGCTGCTTTTAACATTTTTTCCTTCATTTCAGCTTTGGTGATTCTGACAATTATGTGTCTTGGAGTTGCTCTTCTCGAGGAGTATCTTTGTGGCGTTCTCTGTATTTCCTGAATCTGAATGTTGGCCTGCCTTGCTAGATTGGGGAAGATCTCCTGGATAGTATCCTGCAGAGTGTTTTCCAACTTGGTTCCATTCTCCCCGTCACTTCAGGTACACCAATCATAAGTAGATTTGGTCTTTTCACATAGTCCCATATTTCTTGGAGGCTTTGTTCATTTCTTTTTATTCTTTTTTCTCTAGACTTCCCTTCTCGCTTCATTTCATTCATCTTTTAAGTTGAGGGGTACATGTGTAGATTTGCTACCTAGGTAAACTTGTGTCATGGGGAGTTGTTGTACAGATTATTTCATCAGCCATGTATTAAGCCTAGTACCCATTAGTTATTTTTCCTGATCCCCTTCCTCCTTCCACCCTCCACCCTTCAATAGGCCCCAGTGTAAAGCATAGTTTCTTAATATGGAAAGTACTACATTCTTCATGCTTCCAGGACCCATACCAGCATCAGTTCTTTGAATTTTTCTGCCCCTCCATGTGTCCAGGTGTTCTCATCATTTAGCTTCCACTTATAAGTGAGAACATGTGATATTCAGTTTTCTGTTCCTGTGTTAGTTTGCTAAGGATAATGGCCTCCAGCTCCATCCACTTCCAGCTCCTCTCAAGGGACATAATCTCATTCTTTTTTATAGCTGCACAGTATTCTGTGGTGTATATGTGCCATATTTTCTTTATCTAATCTATCATTGATGGGCATTTAGGTTTATTCCATGTCTTTGCTATTGTGAACAATGCTGCAATGAACATACATGTGCATGTATCTTTATAATAGAATGATTTATATTATTTGGGGGCGTATACCTAGTAATGAGATTGCTGAGTCAAATGGTATTTCTGTCTTTTGGTATTTGAGGAATTGCCACACTGTCTTCCACAACAGTTGAACAAATTTGCCCTCTTCAACAGTGTATAAGCATTCCTTTTTCTCCACAGTCTTGCCAGCCTTCTGTTATTTTTTGACTTTCTAATAATAGTCATTCTGACTGGTGTGAGATGGTATCTCATTGTGATTTTTATTTGCATTTCTCTAATCAGTGATTTAAAGTTTTTTTAATAATTGTTGTCTGCATGTATGTCTTCTTTTGAGAGTGTCTGTTCATGTCCTTTGCCCACTTTTTAATGAGGTTGTTTGGTTGTTTATTTGTAACTTTGTCTTAAGTGCCTTTTAAATGCTTTATATTAGACTCTGTCAGACTTATAGTTTGCAAAAACTTTCTTCCATTCTGTAAATTTTCTGTTTACTTTGTTGATAGTTTATTTTACTGTGCAGAAGCTCTTTAGTTTAATGAGATCCCATATGCCAATTTTTGCTTTTGTTGCAATTGCTTTTGATGTCTTTATTATGCAGTATTTGCCCATGACTGTGTCCTGAAAGGTATTGAATGATGGCCGTCTTCTATAGTCCAGTACTGACAGCAAAAGATGCTATTACAGATAGCTTTTGAGCTGAGCTCCTTAATACCAGTTTGGTAAGATGTGAAGATAATAGAGGGGAGGTAGTTGTATCTAACTATGAAAATCAAGGTGAGTACAAGTATGTGACAAGTGGCATAGTTGGAGTTTCTAGTCGAGGTCTGGCCTGCAGAAGGCTATGGAGATGATTAATAAAATATGGCATCCCTACAGTCAAGACAGAAGGGTTTCCAACAAGTTTATTACCCAATCTATGACAACAACAAAAATCAAGGGTGGATGAATGATGACCTCGAGACTAACAACAGCCCTCTCAATAATTCCTTGACTGGCTTACAGAATAAAACCAATCCACAGACTTAAAATCTCATTAATTCATGAATAGACCAGGTCCCCAGGTGGAGGACCATGGAACACCATACGGAGAAAATAAAATATCAAAAATATTTAAAATGTTTATACCTTGGAAACCAAAGTCATGGATTCTTCCTGCCCCGCTTTAAGAGTGGGAGTACATAGGAGCTAAATGGTATGTGAATATGTGGCCCAGGTCTGAATCCCCCTGAAAGCACTCTGGTAGCCAGTTACTCCATCCTTGAACATGTAATTATAATGGATATACTTGATCCTGGGCACAACCTCCATATAGGTTCCTTATTCTGTGGTACAAGAGCTATTATAGTAGGAAAAGTCCAGCCCAAGACTAGGAAACTAAGAAACTAATACCCTCATAGCCAAGATTATAAAACAAAAGCAATATTGCATCTTGGTGGTGGGGCTGAGGTGATTGTAGATGTCCCAAAGCATGCAGTCAGATCTTGGAGAAAGATACAAACTCAGGCTGCAACTGCTGTTTCAGATAGGCGTTTTTGTTACAGTAGATTAGTGTGAACCTCAGATACACGGTATGCAGTCATTGATTTTGTGAATTCATTTTTTCCATCCCTATCTGGAAGAGGATTAGGAACATTTCAAATTCATTTGTGACAGAAAGTAATATATATTTACAGCCTAGACCTAGGGCTTTATGAACTCTCCTACCTTCTGTCATAATATAGCCAGCCAGATGATGCTGTAAAATCTGACCATTCTGCAGAATATTGCATTTGTCCACTATATTGACAACACTGTATTAAACTGAATAACCATAGTGTTAACTATGTTGGAGATCTTGACAAGTCATATGTGCTACAGAGGGTGGGGAATAAAAATATGGAGATTCGGGGCCTGCTGTATCAGTAAAGATTTTATGGGTCTAGTTGCCTGTTTCATGCCTGGACATTTCCTCCAAAGTAAAAGAAAAATCATTTCATGTCACATCTTCCACCACTAAGAAGAAAAGATAACACTTGGTAGGCCTCTTCAAATTTTAGAGGCAGTATATTCCACACTTATGAATGCTGTCCTGGTCTATTCACTGGGTGATAAAAAAAAAAAAAAAAAAAAAAAAAAAGGCTGCTAGCTTTAGATAGGGCCCAGAGCAGGATAGGGCTCTTCAGTACATCTAGGCTGTGGAGTAAGCAGCTCTGATGTTTGATCTATAGTAACCAGAAGCCCTTATGGTATTAGAACATCAGTAGTGGCAAAAAAAAAATGTGTGACTTACATAGAAAGCTTTAGTTGAAGAATCTGGAGCCATTTGTGTAGGAATGCAGTTTAAAGATCTTTGTATTACATGTTAATATGTTCAAGAGAGCATTAACAGTGAGAGAGACACTAACCTAATTAGACAAAATGACTTGACCAGTTGACAAAAGCCAGCATCTATAATTGGCTACCCTGGTGCTGGCACAATGAGCCTAATAATAGAAGTACCATGATGACAGAAATTGAGGCTATGTATGGGCCCAACAGTGGACTCCCACTGAAAAAAAAAGCAGATAAATTACTTCCACTGATGGTATTCAATCAAAAGCATGACCAACACTGAGTTCTCTTGTATAGAATCATCTTTCAAAGAAACCAACCAGCCACTTGGTGGTAAGTTGGTGACAAACCATCAGAGTGGCAGCAATTCATCTTGACTGTATTAAATCACATCCATAGGTATAAGTTATTCTTTCCTGTCTACATGGACTCAGCTAGATTACAGAGTATTAAATTTACCAACACAGTATGCATAACATTACATCAGACACAGAAATCCACTTTTCAGCAACAAAGAAGGCTTAGCGATAAACACATGGCAGTGGAATCCACCAGTTGTACTACATATTGCATCACTAAAAGTTGCTGGCATAAGAGAGTGATGGAATACCCTTTTAAACTAAGGTGCCAACTTGGAATTGACATTTGCTGAGTCATAGTAGCATATATACAAAAAAAACCTAGTAATGCGTGTGTGTATACACATACACGCAAATATTAATACATAAATCTTAATGCTATATATTCATGTATTTTACAGTAAATACAGTAAAATATATACAAAAATAAACGTGGAAAAATAGATAAACATAGATGAAACAACAAAATTAAACCTTATTATTATTTCTTAATAGTAAATTTCTTTCCTATTGTATTGACATTTTTTCTCTAAGATATAAAAAATGGACAATATTGTCAGTGAGAAATATGTAATAGAAATTGGTTCATTATTTTTGAAAATCTTGACTTTACTTATTGATATATGAAACATCAAAGATACAGCTCCACATTTAACTTATCTTGATTTCAATGGTTGTAAGTGGACAAGATCTACTCTCCATAATCAATCACGATTGTCACTTCTTAGTCTTTCATGACCTAATTGTTTTTCTTAAAAGTTGGAAATGATCTTGAAAATTTTAAAAAGTTTTGAATTGGTATTTTTTAAAAAATAATTTCCAATCCGCTAAAAATATCTATTTGGAAGGTTTTAGATAGCTAAAAAATCACTTTCCATTTTTGGGGGAATAGCAATATGAGAATTTTGTTAAGTAACACGCAGTTTGGGCCATTAAGATTTCATAATAGCAGAAACAATTCCAAAATTCTGTTTTCAAAATGCTCTCTCCATAGTATAACTTTCTTTCTATTAAAAAGCTATTGCTTTCTTAGTCATTATGAAAATGTCCTTTTTACCTTGAAGGGATATTTCAATATGTAAAAATTGATTAAAAATTTTCTTAGGTTAAACAGTACTGACAAACTATTTATCATCATAAAAGTTCAGTAAATTTGAGATGATTTGGGGTGCGTGATAACAGAGAATTATAATTTTAATTGTGCTTATCAATCTCTTAAATACTTTAATACTTCCAATCTTATGAAATATCATATCAGGTGTATTTTTTCTATGTTCAAATAAATCTTTATAAAAACAGGTGGCCTATTGTTTTATTATCCCTCCATATTTGGATGATTCAACATGTTTGTTTTGCATACATTGCAATCAAAGGAGAGGAAGCGATGGTATATTATAGTTCACTATATTTAAACATATTTAAAAAGTAACATTATTCTCACTGATGACATCCTTATGCCTTTCATTTACTACTGCTTAACTGCAATGGTTTCCTTGTGAATAATTTGGCAAATGAATATTTCATATATTTCTGAATGTAACTTCAGAATCTTTCTTTTTCTTTATTGATTTCACAACAGGCACACTAAAACAGTTAAGCTGTTTTGTTAATAAACAGTATTTTATTAAAGATTATTTTAAATTGTTTCCAGTACATCTTGCTTTTATTGACCACACCCACAAAATTCATCCTTGCTGTTTTATTATTGAGGCAGTTCATCTACCAAAATCATAACCTGAGACATGTTAGAAACATCTGTTCTTTCTTTCAACAGAAAACCTCTGGTACTATGCAATTTGTCTATTTTTTTCTCCAAATCTCTGGCAATATTTTATGTTTTTTAAAAATACTTTCTGTTAAATAAGTACATGTTAGTCTTTGTGCCATATGTTTTCCTAGAAAAAGTTGAGCCATTTTTACAAAGTGAGAAAAAAAGTTGTACCCAATAGTAAGAGACTTTTAAAAAATTGAAGTGAGATTCATATAACATTAAATCATTTATTTTAAAATGAACAATTCAGTGGCATTTAGTACAATCACAGTGTTGTGCAACCACCATATCTATCTAGCTACAAAACATTTTCCTTGCCCCAAAAGAACATCCCATACTCATTAAGCAGTTACTTCTTACTCCTCTCTCTCTCCAGCCCTTGGCAACACATTTGCTTTTTGTCTCCATGGACCTAACTATTATAGATACTTCATATAAATGAATCATATAGCATGCAATCTTTTGTGTTTGGATTCTTTCAACTTAGCATAATATATTCAATATTCATCCATACTGTAATATATTGGGATTTAATTCCATTTTATGGTTGAATAATGGTCTATTTTATGTATGTGTCACAATTTGTTTATCCATTCCTCTGGTGATAGACATTTGGATTATTTTCACCTTTTGGCTATTCCGAATATTGCTTCTATGAATATATGTATACATGTGGTTTTTTTGTACCTCTTTCAATTCTTTTGTGCATACCCTTGAGGGTGAAATTACTGGCTCATATGTGAATTCTATGTTCAACTATTTTAAAAACCAGCAAAGAATTTTCCACAGCAGCTGAAAAATTTTACATTCTCACCAGTTAAGAAAGAAGCTCCCCATTTCTTCACACTGCTGCCAATATTAGTTGTTTTCATTAAAAAAAATTATCTGGACAGGCACACACTTTGGGAAGCTGAAGAGGAAGAATTGCTTGAGTTCAGGAGATAGAGACAACCTGGGCAACATAGCAAGACCTTGTCTCTACTGAAAAAAAAAAAAAAAAAAAACCAGGTGTGGTGGCACACCTGCAGTCCCAGCTACTTGGGAGGCTGAGGTGGGAAGATAACTTGAGCCCAGGAGGTTGAAGCTGCAGTGAGTTATGATTGTGCCACTGCAGTGTGATTGACACAGCAAGATCCTGTCTCAGAATAAAATAAAAATAAAAATAAAAATAAAAATTATCACCATTCTAGTGGTTGTGAAGTGGCACCTCATCAGAGTTTTGGTTTGCATTTCCCTGGACGCCAATAATGTTGGACATATTTGTATGTTCTTCTTGGCCGTTTGTACCTATTCTTAAGAGAAACGTATACTCAAGTTATTCGCCCATTTTAAAATTGGTTGTTTTAAAATGGGTTGCCCGTTTAAAATGGGTGAAAACTGGGTTGTTCATCTTTGTTGTTGAATGTAAGAGCTCTTTATATATTCTATATTAGATGATAATCAGATATATGATTTGCAGATATTTTTGCTCATTTTATAGGTTGTCTTTTCACTTTCTTGATAATGTATCTTTTGATAAACAAATTTTTTTTATTTTGACAAAGTTATATTTATTTATTTTTTGTTTTGCTGCTCCTGGTTTTGGTGCCATCCCTAAGAATGCCTTGGCAAATTCAAGATCCTGAAGACTAACCTTATGTTTTCTTCTAAGAATTTTTATTATGTTAGCTGTTGTATTTACTTGATACATTTTATGCTAATGTTAGCATATGATGTGAGGTAAGAATCCAATTTCATTCTTTTGCACATGGCTGTCCAATCATTCCAGCACCATTTGTTGAAGATAGTACTTTTTCCATAATGAATGATCTTGGTATCCCTGTCAAAATTAATTGTTTATAAAATATATGGATCAGTTTCTGGATGATCAATTTTATTCCATTGATCAATATGTTTAATATCACACTGTTTTGATTAGTAAGTTTTGAAGTATGGAAGACTTTGAGCCCTCCAACACTGCTTTTTCCATATTGTTTTGGCTATTTAAAACCCCTTGCAGTTGTGTATGAAATCTGAGTACCAACTTTTCCATTTCTGCAAAAGAGGCCATTGGAATTTGGACAGGGATATTTGTTTAGTGTCTTTTCTAAACTATTTTTAAAGGTCTGTAACTTCTTTATGTTTTGCCTCTTAAATCTCTGTTTCTTTAGTTTGTGTTCAGCTAGTGTTTTGTCAAAGACTTTCTGATAAACCAAGAGGAGACAGAGAGAAATAAAGAGAGGAAGAAGAAAACGGAGCCAGAGAGATTGTCATCCCAGTCTTTGCAGATTGCTTCTGTGCTGGGATACTCTTTTATTGCTTAGCCAGCCCATTTAAAACTCTACCTTAGCCTTCCCTTCCTTCAAACACTAAGACTAGATGTCAGCCAGGGATAAATGATTTGGGTCTTCTCTGGTCTTTTTCTGAGTAAATGTTTTGCCCAAATTATGTGCTGTTGCTTTCTAAATTTCCCCCATAATATAGAGCTGCTTAAGATTTTTATAATTATTCAAAGAAACACTTTCTTTAGCTTTTCCTTCCAGACTTTGGGCACTCTATTATATTTTCTTCAAGCTTAATCTTTTGCCCTAGGCACCTGCAGTTTTTTATTGTTCATTTTCTTTGTTTATTTGTTTACCTTACAATATGCTTGAGGAATGCCTGCTGTTTTTCTGTCCAGTGTGAGTTCTGAGTTAGATAAAATAAAGACAAACACTTCTTATTAATCCTTCAAGTAGCTCCCATACAGGATAACATTCTTTGAGAATGAGGTCTGCTCTGCTCCCTCTGCCAGGCACATTGGAAATACAGGCTATGCCAATGGGAGATGAAACAAATGCAAATAAAAATGCTACACACCCTTCTTATAATTTTTATGTTCCCCTTCTCTTGATTGAGCATTCTCCTGTTTCTGCAAACCTTTATTTTTCAGTTTTAACAAAGTTGATTCCAACAATTCTGCTTGGTTTTTTTATCTTTCTCTAGAGAGAAAGGCCATTAGATCTGTTTACTCTGCCTTATTTGCTATCATCTTCTAATTCTTCTATGGGTTTTTGTCTTGAGCTATTAAATTTGAAACGTCAAAAGTAGTTTTTAAATATGAGGTTTTTTGAACTTTTGGTAATTGTATAATTATTACCAGAAGTTAAACATCTTTGACAAAATTGGAGGTTTTTCTTCCCACTACAGATGCTTAACTAACCATGCTTTGAAAATTGAAATAACTTAAGATTTTAGTTCGCAAGGATCATTATTTAAAAGCAGGAGACACAGGCTTCAATTTATTTGAATGATACATAGTATACAGGATATTTTACAAGAGAACTAAAATATAACTTGGTTTACTTTGCTATCTAATAGGTGTAAAAAAATAGTTTTCTGGCTGGGCAGGGTGGCTCACGCCTGTAATCCCAGCACTTTGGGAGGCCTAGGTGGGTGGATCACTTGAGGTCAGGAATTCAAGACCAGCTTAGCCAATATAGTGAAACCTTGTCTCTACTAAAAATACAAAAATTAGCCAGATGTAATGGCAGGTGCCTGTAACCCCAGCTACTCAGGAGACTGAGGCAGGAGAATCACTTGAATCCAGGAGGCGGAGGTGCACTGAGCCGAGATTATGCCACTACACTCCAGCCTGGGTGACAGAGTGAGACTCCGACTCAAAAAAAAAAAAAAAAAGTTTTCTTTAAATCATATTATTGCTGTTCTACTTGGAGTTGTATACATATGCATGACTCTTGTATTTGCAAATAAAAAGTGTTCTCATTCCTAAGCTTACTTGTCACTACTTTTCTTATTAATGTTAGAATAGATCTATAACACAGATCTATTATTACATCTATATCATACAGCTATGCATCACTCTTAAAATGCCACATTAGAAGCCGGGTGCAGTGGCTGATGCCTGTAACCCCAGCACTTTGGGAGGCCAAGGCAGGTGGATCACTTGAGGTCAGGAGTTTGAGACTAGGCTGACCAACATGGTGAAACCTGTCTCTATTAAAAATCCAAAAATTAGCTGGGCATGGTGGTGCATGCTGGTAATGTCAGCTACTTGGGAGGCTGAGGCACAAGAATCACTTGGACCTGGGAGGCAGAGGTTACAGTGAGCCGAGATTACACCATTGCACTCCATCCTGGGCAACAAGAGTGAAACTCCATCTCAAAAACAAAACAAAACAAAACATAAACTACGTTAGAGAGTAGAGTATCTGTTTGTTGTACTAAGTTGGCCAATGTAAAATTTTCTTTGTGTTTTATTGTCATCATAGTTTAATTATATGTGGAAGATTAATAATTTCATGAATTTTATTTTTGACAGAGTTTTGCTCCATTGCCCAGGCTGGAGTGCAGTGGGATGATCTTGGCTCACTGCAACTTCTGCTTTCTGGGTTCCACTGTGTTGGCCAGGCTCATCTCAAACTCCTGGCCTCCAGTAATCCCCCTACCTCGGCCTCCTATAATGCTGGGATTACCGGCACGAGCCACTGTGCCCAGCTCATGATTCTAATATTTGTTATATAAATATTAATTTCTCTATATGGGCTCTTTAATTCTTTTTTGCATCATTTAACAAATATTGGTTATACTTCAGTCTTTTTTTAAAAGCAAATATTTTGGGTAGTATGGAGAAAGAGAATACTAAATCTGTTTGAAAGAGCTTCCAGAGCAGTTGAATAGATTAAAAGTTTAAAATGTAACCAGAATCACTAAAAAATTGGTTTTGCTTCAAGTGGGAGATTGCCATAGTGTTGAGAGAAATGAAATTGAAAATAATTAATAGGGAGGCATAACACATTTTAAGTTTTTGTTGATTTTTAGTCTTATACTTAGCTACAATTGGACACGGTCAGTGATGAGTTTAACCCTCTTGAATGAAGTAGACATACTCAGAGGCAATTGTTATTATTCATTATTATTTTTGAACTATGAACCAAGAAGCCAGTCTTGAGGGCTCAGTTCCACAAGAGTACCCCTCACCTGTAGATGCTGACCACAAGCCTAAAACTACGGCCCATGCTTCTGGTTAAATAGCTAAAAATTGAGGTTCCTATGGCCCCTTCCTCAGTTTTGATTAATTTGCAAGAGTGGCTCAACAGAACTCAGGAAAACACTTTAATTTACCCACTTATTATAAAGGATATTATAAAGGATACAGATAAACAGCCAAATGGAAGAAATGCACAAGGCAAGGTATGCGTCAAGAGGCATAGAGCTTCCATTTCCTATCTGGGGTGCTACTCTCTAGGCACCCGAGTTAAATGAAGTTATCTGAAAGCTCCACTGCTCCCCAAACTCAGTCCTTTTGAATTTTTATGGAGGCTAAATGAAGGAGGCTTTATGAAGAAGGCATAATTGATTATGTCATTGTCCACTGGCAATCAACACAATCTTTAAGTCTTCTTTCCTCTCCAGAGGTGGGGGAATGGGAGTAAAAGTTCCAATCCTCTACTTACATGGATGTTTTCCCTGGCTGACTATCCCCCATTGTGAGGCTATCAAGAACCCTAGTCCCCGCAACCAGTTATCTCATTAGCATTTATAAAGGAACTTATCACTTAAGAGATTTCAAGGGTTTTAGAAGGTGTGTGCCAAGAAATGGAAATGAAGAACAAATACGTATTTCACAATATCAAAATTGGTTAATGGGATTTTCATTAGAATGTTGATACTGGCATTCGATTCCATTGTTTTCTGTTTAACAATATATTTTAAGAGAGACATAAACTAACTAAAACACTATTTTATTTCAAACAGAATTCAGAGGAAATATAGATGGCCTAGGAAGCATAGATGGCTTCAGCAAAAAGATTTTCAAGATAAGAGAGGACCTCAAGGAAAAAATCAAATCAATAATTCAGCCAATTGCCTGGCCCTCAGAGTGAATCAAGAAAAAGTCAAGGCTATACCTGTAAAAAAACTTTCTGAAAATCTCTTAAACATTTAGGATATGTTTTATGTATCCCCTCAGCTAAACAAAACGCTTCCTAAGGGCATGGTTTCAGAAAGTAGAATTGCCAAAATTAGGTAAATGTTTGTCTTAGAAGAATTGTGGATGTGGCTTTGAGTGAATCAATGAACTCCAATAAGATTCATAGGAAATCCACAAAGGATTTAAGAACATTTTATTAACAAATGTACTATCAGTTGATTAAAAGGCACAAATATAGGTCAAAATGAAAAAAGGCCATTAAAAGTCTCAACTATTTATGAATAGGAGGAAAGCTCTGAAAGCTACTGAGCTATAAACACAGACCTTTTCTTATGGAAGAAGTTCATCTCACAGGGCCTATACAGAACCCAGAAGGTTGAAACAATAACTGTAAAGAATAACAAATTATCAAACAACGCTAAGATAGCATAATTTGGTTGTAACAAAAAAAATCTCTAGCTCCCGTAGAGAACTGGCAGAAGTATCAGGCTGAATTTCATAACTTATATGGACTGTGATTTCTGTGCCTTCCATTTCCTCCCTTTTTGAATGAGATTATCTATTGTGGATGACAGATAACTTGTCATTTTAGTTCACAGATTTCTAGATTAAGAGGAGATGTACCTCCACATCTCATCTACATCTGGATCTTATTCAATCATGAGACACTGTACTTTGAGGCTGATGACATAATTGAATGAAGTTTGGGGGAATTATGAGGAGGTAAGTGTACTTTGCATAGGCTGTGTTAAATTACATCCAAAAAGGCTGCTGATAATTCTTGCCATGCCTGTAATTGTATATTACTCTTTTCCTCCTACTAAATCTGGGTTTTCATTATTATGGTTTTGACCTATGAAATGCTGCAGAAGTGAGATTATGCTGCTTCTGAGCTTAGCATTAAAGAGGTCTCCTGCTTCCGCTTCTGATTATACTCTCTTGCAGCCCTGAACTAACATTCAGCAAGCCAAACTAGCCTACTAGAGAGATGGGTTCAGTCAGAGTTCAGCATTTCTAGCATTTCCAGCCACCTCGGCTGAGGCACTAGACATGTGAATGTACCTGTCTTGTAAGTATCAGGACTAGCCAATCTCCCCCAAGTTCAATGCAATTGCTCGAGTGCTTGGATGATCCTGGCTGACATCACAGTGAACAGCAGGACAACTTAGCTGAGCCTAAAAAATCCACAGAATTATGAGAATTTTTTTAAATGTTATAAACCCAGAACATATGTGCTGAGTGTCATGCTTCTTAGATAAATGACACAGAATTTTATTGGTTATGCACACACACACACACACACGCACACACACACACACACACACACTGAGATGCTGGGAATTTCTCACCTGTAATTCCTTTGTGATGGGTGATAGTTATCCACTGGCTGTTTACAGAGCCCCACTCCCCAACTGAGCTTTTGTATTTTATGGTACATCTCCAGATAGTTTTAGTCAAGGTTACCTGTCTCCAGCAGGAAGACCCCACGTTCTGTAGTGGCCAAAGTACTAAGCAACTAAATGGTTCTCCTTGAAGCAAGAAAATAGATATACTTAAGAAAACGAATCATAGAGCAGCACTCCCTTCCTTCAATATTTCTCATTTATAAAGACTGCTAAGAGTGTTTTCTTTCCTGTTTCCATATACCCTCTGCTCATTTCTTTCTTCTACCAATGGCCTAGCATTTTCCCTTCAGAGGTGCAATTTTCTCCCATGTTAATTAGTTTTCTTGAAAAAACATTCATATTTTTATCCCTGTTTTAACCTCCAAGATTTTGAACAATAATGTTGTCTGGCAATAATATTCAGGAAAACGTCTTGGCGATAGATTTGGAATAAAAATAGAATAAAAATATCTATAAACTATAAGAATAGAAAGTAGCAAAGACATTTATACTGAATATTCCTCAGAAATATTGCTAAAAAGTAGGTTGGAGTAAAGACTGAACCAGGTTTTTAAAAATAACAAGTATCATTTCTGTTCTGCGGTTAGAGACTGAAATGTTACTTAAAAACAATAAAAAAGTACTATACATTTGTTCCCAACACTATAATATATATCATCAAATTTTTGGATAATGTTTACATTTTAGTAAAGTATTTATTTATGTTATCTAGTTAAGCGTTTCTGTGTGTTTAAAATATTTTCTATCATCACATGATTAATTTTTTTTTCTTTTGAGATACAGTCTGACTCTGTTGCCCAGGCTGGAGTGTAATGGCGTGATCTCGGCTCACTGCAAGCTCCACCTCCCGGGTTCATGCCATTCTCCTGCCTCAGCCTCCCAAGTAGCTGGGACTACAAGTGCCCGCCACCACACCTGGCTAACTTTTTGTATTTTTTAGTAGAGACGGTGTTTCACCATGTTAGCCAGGATGATCTTGATCTCTGATCTCGTGATCCACCTGCCTTGGCCTCCCAAAGTGCTGGGATTATGGGGGTGAACCACCACGCCTGGCCGACAAAATTTTATTTAAGTTATAATCTCAAAGATCTGTTGAAGACAGTACTGAAGAATGTAGATTTTATTTTAAAAGTCGTCTTCTGTAAGAAATCACAATTTGCAAGCAATTTCTTACAGAAAGTGATTTTCCTATGCAATTAATTCACTTATTAATACATTTCTTAGGTAATTAATTGATTTATTAATATATTTTCTTCCTGTGCTAGAATATGATTCTAGAATTTAGGACAATGTCCTATTCAAATATTTATGAAATCACTATCCATGCATATATATGAGTTTTTAGTATAACTATTTTTACTGTTACTACAATATAAATGTTTACATATAAAATATACACTTTTGAGTTATTATTTATAACTCCAAAATTTGAAATTCTAATATTAATTTCTTGATATTTTTTCTATTGTTATCCACTTATCAAAATGTATTCAGATATCCTGTTGCAGAATTATTGTGTAGAAATAACAAGGGAAGACAATGGAGAACACAGGAAGTAGTGCTTTTTGGTTATCAATATCAGAGCTCATGTAAGTTTATACACAAACTATGCAGGATCCTTATTGTCATGAGATGGTGGAGATGAGGAGGAGACCTAAATTTAATACATCCTATCAACAGAATTGATCCTGAAGTTTTCAACTGTGACTTATTAAAATATTGCAATGAACTCCACCCCATGAAATATGTTAAACTTTTGTCTTGATAGTTTCACAGGTGGTATAGATGTTTAGTCTTCCTTCTAAATTGGTAGAAGCCCCATGGTATTACCAGTAACATCCTGGAGTTTCAATCCAAGCTTGGGTCTTAGGTACATAGTAATACATATCTGAAGATCTAATGCTTTAAAATGATGGACAAAATCATTTTAATTGGCACTTTTGTGTTTTAAATCTAAATGAAAATTAAAGCGAGCAACTAAGATAAATGTTACCAAATTCATATGGAGCACAACAAGAAGGGGAAACCAAGACATTGAAAATATAGTACAGAATGAGGATTTCTGCTCTCAAAGAATTTATGGTATACAAAAACAGTTATGTAATACTTGATATGCTTTCCAATTTAGAGATTTTATGCTTTGCAATAGAAGTCCTCGCTTAATACTTAACGGCTTTCAAGATGTTCATGTATTTACAAAATATTGATATAATTATGATTTTATTTCACCTCTTTAACACATTGAATTCCTTTTCTTTCTTTTTCTTCTTGGAAAATAAAACATGACTTCGGGTTAATTCCAGCAGTATGTTATCTTTGGAAATGCATATAAAGCTATAAAATGATTTTAAAATCCTAAGAGGAAGAGAAACCTGAGGATTGGCATCAGGATAAAAATTGGTCATTATTATTTATCTTTTTTATTGATAAAAATTCATCCACAGATATAACTCGACATTTTTAAAGCTTTAAGTACAGTCAATGGCATTATCTTTTATATTTTAAGCTTTATTTAAGAGATTTAAAGAGATTTCATTCATTTTAATATTTATAAAAATATAAATCAAATTCTAAAATGCATAATTTATAAGAGCAGAATTAATAATGAGAGCAGATGTGTAAAAATACAAATGTTTTCACATATAAAATCTGTTTTGGTATTCCTAGTTTGAACTTTAAGTGTCCCAGACCTCAACATTAAAATGAAATCATTAAAATTGCTACATTCCTGTCTCATGAAGATGTTATGAAGACTAACAAAAAACCATTAAGTATTTTAAATAAAAGGAATTTTCCTATGCTGGAAAATGCATTTTGTTTTTAACAAAATACTCTTATACTAATGTTTTTTTGGGAACCAAACCATTTATATTCATATGTAATTTTCCAGTCTTTGTAAATTAGACTGTAAAAGCTTTTGAAATAGTATCTATTGTTTGTCGAGCATTCGAATGTGCAATAATTTCACCATACCACTATTGGCAAAAAGCATAATATTGGGAGGGTTATTAAACACTGAAAATCTGCAAAACAAATTAAGTTGAAGTTATTTAATACAGATGTTTTAAAAATCAGATCTATTTCAATATTTAACCATATTTGCCAGCCTTAAATCTTGTATTTGGCATTTGTTGTGGAATGTATAAGACTGTCATATAAAAATAATAGAAATATTGCATATGTTTCAGAAAACTATCTGGTGTGAGTCTTCAGATTTTTGATGCACATGCATTTGGTTTCAGACTTAAATGATTAGGTACGAATGGTGGAGGCATAAAACAATTATGTACGATGTCTAGGAATAATATTCAGTTTAAGTCAAGAATACTGTCAAATGGTATCGGAGTGGATCAATCTGTGAAGAAATGATAGAGGTGAGAAAGAGGATCCTACTTATTTTAGAAATAATATAATGATGTATTTGGTATCTTGCTGCCTTTTGTTATTTATAAAGTAATGTCAAATGAAAATTAGTTGTACATTCCCATTTAACTATGAAAATTAAATTTAAAAAATTATCAAATTGTTATGAATAAATTCTTAAATTATCCCTTTAAAGATGCTAACATCTCTACCTTCAGCAAACTTATTTTGTTAGGAATAACCAATGTGAATCAAGTCAATACTACTCAAGTGGTAGTTGGAACACTACAGAAAGTAAAATATCTTGGTTATACGTTAGTAGTGGTGTGGTACTTTCTTTAGTTAACCATTTAGGAAATGGTTCACTAAAACATGTAAAATCCATTCTTCTACCTCTAATAATAGAGGTATTCCTGCTGCCCTATACAACTTGGTAAAAAGTCATGTTACATTTTTTGCTGACACACATTCCCAGGATGCCCTAAGAGCTTAGTAAATGCCAAACGCATTCATTTGAGAAAAAAAGAGATACAGAGAGTAAAGGTATGTTGACAAAAGTCCAAAATATATCTAAGTTTTCACCTTGAATTATTCCATTCTCTGTTTCTCCCTTCTATCTTTGATTGGACAATTATGAAAAGGAACTCTGATAGCTTCCTGTGAATATAGCTAACTAAAATGTATTTTTAACAGAAATAACATGAACATACAAGGCCATATTCCTTGTTTGTTTGGTGTTCATTTAGATCCAATTTTATTTTAGGTCCTTTTAAACAGGATACATCTGTCATCTCTGAGATGTCTCTTTCAACACTCCAACAGAAGAAGGTAAGAATCTTCTTCATCTGAAGATTTTGTTGTATAATGGAAATTGGGCTAAATTTGGATTCCTCTAATGTTCTATAAGTTATTTCAGAGTAATGTTGCCAAGAATTACCCAACCCTTACTGTAAGGTTTTTGTGAGCTAGGCTAGACTATGGAAATGAATTTCTCTGTCCCTCTTCCACCATCACTCTACAATACAATGGCCCATCTGTGAGGTCAGAGAGACTAACTTTACTTTTAAAGAGAGACTAATTTCTAGCCACTCGTGTATTAGAAAAACTATAAAATGAATGTTAAACTGCTTAGTCATTTCCTTCTCAAAATAATTGACCTAAAGCTCAGAAAAGGGCAAGAAAGGCAAACCTTTAGGCACAGTAAGAGAGGGATTACATGCAAAAGCAATTTTGTTTTAAACATTTTAAGTATTTCTGGTGTGTGCAAGAGCCCTCACCCCATAATTTCTCATTCAACGAATCACATTTGATGATGTAATTTTAATTAAAGCAAAATGTTTAGAGAAAATATCTAATTTATATCTATCTTATCTATCTATCTATCTATCATCTATCTATCTATCTATCTATCCACCTATCTATTTATCTATATCAAAAATAGGGGGATGAAACATCAGTATGAGAAAAGGGGAATACATGCCAAGTGACTTAAAAGATGATGCATTGTTTATAAAATCATGTTACCTAATATACTTCTTCTTTCCCCAAATTCTAGCTGTAGTAATTTAAGGATTGTTATGGAGTTCTGTCAATATTTTAATACTATTTGTATTAGGGGCATCCAGCTATTGTCAATGTGTTTTCAGTCTCCCTTTGGTTGTAGAGGTCTTAATGTATCAAACACTGGTTCTGAGTCCAGCTCCCCTGATTCCTAGAGATTTGTGAAGATGTGAAGGATGGTTTATGAGTTTTTTACAATGTTTCATAAAGTTCTGTGGGCTCTGAAGCTTGTTTAGAACTTTAAGTTTCCTTAATTTGACCTCCCAATCCATTGTCAAATTATTATCTCAGTTTCTCTGACAAGCCATATCATGGACGAATGGTTAATTTAAAATGCTGCTACAGAAAAAGTGACTATTTTTTCTCTACTTTTCAAGTCCTGTTTTTGAAAATCTTGCCAATAACAACTAATTCTACAAAGCTGAAAAAATAACTTTAAACATCATTATTTGTAAATGTGACAAAATAGGAAAATATCACTAATTGTGCTTCAAACTAAAGACTTATGTCAGGAAAACTGCCTGTTTTATTATATTCTGAATCTACATATAAACAATTAGCAAGGACTGGTTGAAAGATGACCCAGGAAATGATGCTATTGGAAGTTCCCCTATGTGAAGTTGAAGTTAGCTAAGGTGCCTCTCTTCTGGCTTTCCCCTGCTCCCATTGTTGTTTAGTACTATCCTTTCTTTCACTGAGTTAATCTCAGTGAAAATCCATGGGCTGGTTCCTAGGGAGGCTCTAGATCTGGCATCTAGCAACAGGCTACAGGACTTAGATATAATTATTCCTCACCATGAATTTGCTATGTTTCCTTCTAGAGGCATTCGTTCAGACCTAGATTATGCCTAGCTGGGCAGTGGCCAGAGGAATTCAGACCACAAAGTACAGAGAGCATAAGGTGGTAATAACTCTATTCACGCAAGATGCTTTGCCTGAAAGGACACTTTCACAGCAGTGAGAAGGTCTGAGATGTGACCAGAAAGTAGGGACTGCTAGATTGGCTGCATCATTTCTCATCTTCTAGAACAGTATCAGGCCCCAGAACTCTCAATAAATTTGAGAGCTATTAAGAGACAATTTGGAACACCATTTGTACATGTTGCTACAAGCACCGTAACTCTCTCTGGCTATTGAATTGATTTAGAATTCTGGCAGCTTCACAAATACGTATTTCTAAACTTGCATTCATTTCACTATTTTACATTTGAGAGAAGAAGTAAAAAGTAATTTTTAAAATATCCAAAGATTCGACAGAAAAATCAGTTGGTACACAAGTTTGGAAACAGCCAATATATACAAATTTTCCATCTGTGAGATGATGAGGGATAATGAAGATGGTAAATACATACATTTTTACTGTAAGGGTCTTAATTTGTAATTGTGCATTTCAGGTTCAAATGCAATATGATATTAAATTATTTTATTAAATTATTTTAACCAACAGCTTGAGGTTGTAATCTGAAGAACTAGTTGATGATATTTCTCTGCAGCTGGCATGAGGCATCCCAAACATTCTGCCAACAGCATTACAAATATCAAGTATTTTTTTTACCTGTGATCTAAGAGATAACTTCTTGATAAAGGAGTAGTTCTTTGTTACAGAGAGTGATATTTATATTGAAGGTGTTTTCTAGTTGCTTTCTTCATTTAATATGTCTCTGTTCATGCTGTTATACCCCTATAAGGGCTCAATCTAGTCTTTGATCACCTTTCTTCCAATTTTAAACTGCATGAAGAGGTTTGATATAATCTGATAGATCATGAGGCATATTTTGATGACTAATAGAAAACTGAGTTCCTAAAGATTAGTGGCAGCTGTAGAACTGAACATATGTACCTAGTAAACTTAGTTGAGGGCCTTTAAGCATTTAAATGACTTAAATACTCAAAGTAGGCCCTGGCCAATGCTTCTAGTCTTTGTCAACAGAAAAATGTGTTCATTCATCCAACCCATCTCTATTGAGTGGCTAATGTATGCTGGCACCCTGATGGGCACTGTTCCAGAAAATCTTTGAGAGAAACATCTTAGGAATTATTAACGAACAAAAAGGAGTCAATAGAATGGAATGATTTTAACGTGGAAAAAGTGACTTGGGAATCTATATTCCAGGTGTAAGAGGATTACTTTGAGGATGGGTTAAGAAGAGAGGGAATTTAGAAACCTGCCCTCTTCATTACTCTCACTGTGGAGTGACCACGTTTTTGGCTCCTGAGGCTGAGGGCCAGGGCCAGGCCCTTAATGAGGAGCTGTGGGCCGAGCCTCTTGGAGATTTCTGCTAGTTGCTTTCCTTGCCTTTTCTACACACTCCTCGGTACCCCCTCATCCAGGATCAGAACAGAATCAGCTGGAAAATTACTCATCCTCTTAATGTCAGCTCCCATGAATTTTTTCCTCCTTCTCCCTCAGAGTACGGTTAAATTCTTTCAAGAGGAAAGCCACTGAATGAACCTACTGCTGAATTTAAACGTTTAAGAGATAAACCTGTCAGTTTCATCTCCAAAGAGGACTTCCCTACAAGCTCTAGGTTTTGACCTCTAGGGTCCCTCCATTCCATCTTCATTCCTTTCTTCCAATTATTGGGTTAAAAAAATAAAAATAAAAACACTTTTCAGAGTAGGCAGCGCAATGAGTCCACTGGCTCCACGTCTGCCATACGAAGCAGATTTTTGCACAAGGATAAGGTTACCGCTGCCAGCCCAGGACTCCAGCGGTGTGGCCGATCAGGCGCTGGACTCCTCCCCTCTCCCGCCGACCAGCCAGAGGCTAACAGACGGGTGCAAGTAGACAAGTAGCTGTTTTTATTGAATACAGAAGCTCCTTGAAAACTCCGTGTGCTCCGGGGCTCTCCTGCAATTCCTTTCATTCCCAGAGTGCTGGAGCCAAGCACGCGTCCCCCGTAACTCCCTCCCATTTTTTCTCGGGGATTTGGTAGGCGAGGAGGGAGGAGAGGAGTGGGGAGATGGGGGGTGGTTGGTGGGCTGGGCCTGCCCGGAGTCCTCATTCTTGGGCTGAGGGAGGCGGGGGCGGGCTTGGGGCCGCCCCAGAGGCGTGTGATTGGGTCTGACCCTCAGCCTGCTTGTCAGTTTCGCCCTGGGTGGGGGAGCCGGGAGCAGGGAGGGGAGTGGGCGGAGGAGGGGGCTGCCCGGAGCCACTCGTCCAGCCCACTGACGGCATGAAGCCTTTAGGGGCACACAGTACTCTCAGCTTGTTGGTGGAAGCCCCTTATCTGCCTTCATTCTGAAGGCAGGGCCCGGCAGAGGAAGGATCGGAGGGTCCCGGCCGGTGGGGCCAACTCAGAGGGAGAGGAAGGGGCTAGAGACACGAAGAACGCAAACCATCAAATTTAGAAGAAAAAGCCCTTTGACTTTTTCCCCCTCTCCCTCCCCAATGGCCGTGTAGCAAACATTCCCGGCGATACATTGGAAAGGACGAAGTTGGTCTGCAGTCGCAATTTCGTGGGTTGAGTTCACAGTTGTGAGTGCGGGGCTCGGAGATGGAGCCGTGGTCCTCTAGGTGGAAAACGAAACGGTGGCTCTGGGATTTCACTGTAACAACCCTCGCATTGACTTTTCTCTTCCAAGCTAGAGAGGTCAGAGGAGGTAAGAAAAAATGGATTTGGGGAGGTGGGAGATTGCCGTCGGTCCTACGGTCCTACGCTTTCTGCGCCCCTCCCCCACTTACCCTTTCTCCCCGCTCTTCAAGAAAAAAAAAAAAAAAAAAAAGCAATTCCCTTAAATACAATCCAGATTGTAGCTGCTACCAGGTTGGAACTGGAAACTGGAGAAAGAGATGAATGTAGGCGGGACAATAAAGGGAGAGGAGGTGGGTAGCAGGAAAAAAAGATCTGTCAGGAGGAGAGCCTGCTGAAAATGCCCTTCACCACTTTCCAGCCTCTTTGAAAAGAGGAAAAATATTACCTTGAATACAAGGTCAGTTATACAAAGCTTTTGTTTGAGGCATAGTCTTTAGACTGCCCTTGGAACACATCTGGTTTCTTCAGATTCTAACTAATGGGAATATCTTTTTAAGGGTGAGCTGAGGAGAAAATATAAAGGGTATAAAATGAACCTTGATAAAGTTGTTTGTCTGCAACCAAGTGAGAAGCAGGCTGTTTTAGTTTTGGGGATACAAGAGAAACCAGGGGGGTGAATCTAGAAGATTAGGAACACTGTGTGTTTGGGGGGCGGGGGAGGGTCAATCTATTTTAAGTGGACAAAAATTGGCAGATTATTAGGAATAGGTTCAAGATAGGGAGAACACTTTCCCCTGAATTTCAGTGACTCCCCCCACCCCACCCCTCCGCTTCTTCTTGCAGGTTGGACGTGCAGTCCTCTTGGAGAATGATGAAAGTCGCCAAGCAAATGGGGTGGGGGCGGAGGACTAGGGATTGGGAGGGAAGGGGAGGGGATGTGGGTGGGGTGGGAGGAGAGAGGTAAGGAAAAGTTCCTACGTGGCACCACCAAATATTCAATGGCCAGACCTGCTCGGAAGTCTGCAACCCTGTCAGTACCCACGGAGGGAGAGCGACTTCACTCCTCCCCTCTGCCTTCTCCCTCCCTCTTTCCCCCACCCTTTCCCGAAAAGGCATCTGGCTGGAGCGGTCCGTTAGGTGCCTTAGAATCGACTGGCAGGCGAAAGCCTTTGGAGCTCAGGGAGCCCAGACAGTTTAGAGTAGAAAGCAAGTTTGTGAGGAGTGCAGAAAGAAGCTGGGGGATAGGAAGGAGGGTGACTGACGAGGATGAATCAAGGGAGATAAAAATGGTCAAGCCCAAATGCGTAGGCTTTAGCAGAAACTTGAGTGTGGCCCTGGGTCTAGATGCCAAGATCTGAGCTCTCCCTAGTGGGAGTCAGCCCTCCCGGAGGCCGATCTCTGCGACCAGGTTATTCCTTCCACATGCTTAGTGGCTTTCAGCTTCCCGAGTAGCAGGCAGCGCTAGATTATTCCCCCGGATGACTTTTCCTGGTAAATACAGTGAAAGCCCCATTGGGACTATATTTGAATTTTGAAAGGAGTTATTATGTTGATTAATTATGTTGATTCATTCATTTCCACATTTTCAAGGATAGAAAAGAGAGTCTTTGAAAGTGAAATCCATCAAAGAGTTTGTATTTTACTTTTGGTACCTGGTCACTGGTTGGATTGGTCAATTCTGTCAGCAGTTCTGCCCTCTGCTGGTTTTGTTTATTATTTAGAATTCCCGCGTCTGCCGTGGGACATGAGACTTCTGTAAGTCCCTCTTAACTACAGTGGTACTGGAAAAGGACCCTTGATTAAGGAAAAATGGATATGCCATTTCTTTTTCAGCATGTCACACAAGCATGTAAATGAGAATATTGTAATGGCAGCTATTTATTGAAAATTATAGAAACTGAGAATTTCTTCAGTGATGGATGAAATACAAGCTCTGAGAGACTCTTTTGCATGGATTCAGGGATTGTTTTACTGAAGCTATTTATTTTTATTTTCCACATTGAGCCTTTCTGTAGCGATCTATGCATATTTTTTAAAATCAAATTTCTGTACTTTTAATGCATAAATTTTCTATTTTCAGTCTAGCAACATACCTGAAACACTTTTAAACAGCATCCCAGTACCACATCAAATAAATGGTGGGAAAACAACTTTCCTTATTTTTATGAAGCCAAGTAATGATAGAAATAGCAAAGTATAAGGATTAGATTTTGTTGGGTTTCTTCTTGATGAAATGCTCTGAAAGTTAAGTGATAGTTTAGATATTTATATTTTAAGGTTTTGGTATGTGTTTTATCAAGCTGTTTGGTGCTCATTGTTCCTGGGAGGCCACATATTAACATAAACCCACTTTTGTAGGCATTCTTATCCCCTAATTAACTTCAAAAAGGGAATAATAGTATATTAATGCTTAAAAAGAAATCGTTGGCTACAAAGCCTGAATCACCACACAAGGGAAAAATAAACCCAGTGTCCACTTCTGATAATAGCCTTTAGATATGTGGTTGAAGTAATAAGATTTTATACCAATTTCTAAATAAAGATATTATAACCCAGCATCATACTATGACATTGATTTCATTGAAGTACAGTGATAAGGTTTGGATATTAAGCACAAAGATAATTTAAAACAGATACTACTTTTATATAAAATTAAAATATTAAAGCCTTAAAACATCTGGGTTAAAAACAAAGTTAGACTCTAAAGAAAATAATATAGAGAAGTTTCTTGGAAGTGAATGGATTAAAGAAAATTTATGACTTCATACCTACTCATGTTATTTTACTTTGAAAAATCAAACTATAACTTGGAAATATTTATTATACTCATTAAAAATCAATCCTTCCTGTGATTTAGAATAACAAAGTTAAGTGTGATTTTTATAAATATTTATTTACATTAACTTCAATTTTATGTTTCATATATATGTTTATTGTTAAAGTAAATGATGTATCTCAGCGATTTATTGATATTCTTTGGCAGTTAGTCCATTACTTCCTATTCACAGGAGGTGGGGTTTACCTGAAATTCATAGTGACCACACTGTGATTATCTTAAAATGGATGAATTTATGTAAGGGTTTTAAGTAAGAGTTAGACTTAGCTATAATCAAGCACTAAAAAAAAAATCTAATTGAATCATTTTTTACTAATTAAAGTTACATTTAACCTTTGGCAGTTAAGACAATACTGTGTCTTGTAAAAGGTTGATCAAACTTGGAACTTTGGAAGCTTGTCAGGAATCGATAGTGAGCCCTGAAGAAGTGTTGTTGTGAGTGCCCGGGATCAGCAGGTGAAATGGTCCTGGCTTCCAGAGTATGTGCTAGTCCAACCTTGCAAAGAGATCAAATTTGTCCATTTGGTTCCTTAATCAGAAATCAGAAACTCAGATATGCTTCTGATAAGAAATGCAGTGTTTGCTGAACTTATTAATATTATGTCTTTCCATTTGTTTTTTAAATTCAAAATCGATCAGGCCTATAATAGAGAAAGAATATAGACTAAAGAGAAACACCTTTCTGCGTGCTTTACACCCATAGCCTCAGTTTAGGTGCACAGATTCTTTTACCTAATTGTACATTAGTTTGGAAATTAAGTTTCTTAATATCTTACAGTGACAATTTGCTTCATAATTAATACTTAACTGAGGGGATACTTTATAGAAGTTATTCTCTAAAAGGTATTTGTATAGTTTTAAACAAAGTTATGCAGTAGCAAAATGAGAAATGTATTTACATAACATAATTGGTTAAAATTTAATTAATATTTTTAGGTTTTTTTATTTTCTTCAATTTGTGACTAAAATAGAACCACATGGTTGTTCAAGTTAAGTTATCCCTAAAATACAGCAAAGCAAACATCTCTTTTCAAATTTATGGGTTGGCTTTCTAGCTAAGCAAAATGTATAAATAGTCACCTTTCTTTTCTAAAAATTTGCTTTTTCCTAGGATAAATTCTCTTCACTCTGATTAATTTAGTGAGATGCTGCCTATTTAATGATAACAAGGATTTAAATCAAGTTTGGTTGAGAGTCTCTGTGTAATACAAGCTGAATTTTTAAAAGGTTAAAAAAAAGGTGTTTAGATAAGATTTTTAAAAGAGAATGCTAGCACTAGAAATTATAGAAATTGCTAATCAATCTTACCTTCTCAATAAATGAGGAAACTAAGACACAAAAAGTTGTCAGCTGAATACTCTTCCTCATAAAAAATATTCTTGTAATATTCAAGGTTTTTCTGAGTAGAGTGAAGATCTGTAATAGTGATCAAAAGAATTTTAAATAATAGAAGTCTGAGATGATGAAATGAGAGGAGAGAACTTAGTAGTGCAAGTTCTAATTAAAGTTTTATTTTGGATTGTCCAAACACCTGAAACTAATGTAAGTACCTTTTAGCTCAGGAAAAAATTGACATTTAATTTATGGGAAGTACTCACTTTCAGTGGACTACCATGATATCTGTTGTGCAATCAACAACTATTACAAATTTAATTACCATATGTGAAATTGCAAGGAAGTAAAAGAGAAAGAATTCGATATACTATTGCTATATTTATTTCCAGAAGTCTGAAATTACTAGACCATATATTTGCTACAGTTTAGATTAGTGAGAAGGTAGATATAGTGAAAATGTCTTATATAAAGAAATTTAAATAGAAAATAGTTACAGAATAAATTTTTAAAATACTCTATTTACTACCTTTGAAGAAAGGTAATTTTTGATCATTTGTATTCCTAATTATGTGATTTTATAAGATTACATCAGAGTAGAAGGCATAAAACTCTATTCATTGCTGGATTAAGAACATAGTTTTCTATGCTTTCTAAAGTTGTTAATAGAAGACTAGGTCCAACTTTGAATTTCTAAGAAGCTTAGAAAATTATATATTTATTTCAAATAAAAAATGGCAAATTTCTGATATTTTCAGGTTAATTTTAATTGATTGCATGACATATATTTTATGTATACATATAGTATGGCTTTTATTAATGTCAGATAATCATTATGACACACTTGTTGTGTGTTGTTTAACAGGTTGTTTTTTAAACAAGTGGCAAACTTTAGAAAAAAATAGGAGAGAACATAGTAGTGCAAGTTCTAATTAAGGTTTTTATTTTGGATTGTCAAAGTATCTGAAATTACATAAGTATCTGTTAGCTTAGGCATAAATGGGCAGTTAATTTATAGGAAGTACTCACTCTTAGTAGGCTACCATGATATCTGTTGTGTTGTCAACAGCTATTGCAAATTTAATTACCACATGTGAAATTGCAGGGATGTAAGGGAGGAAAATTTCGATTTTCTATCTCAATATTTATTTCTAGAAGTTCAATCTTCAACTAGTATTCCCACCAAATTAAGAGTCTTTCTGTTTTTAGGGAAAAGCAATACATGACCATAGGGTCCTGAAGATTATACTGTGAAAGCGTTTATCATGAGTTTTTGTACTCACAATTAACTATACCAATTTATGTAAATATGGAGTTTAAAAAATGCTGAGATAGCTCCATCATTGTATATAATTTTTAATGATTATGTTTAGGTATTTAAAAGCCAGAATTTTATTAAATATACTTTTATTTTCTCCTTACCTTTTTAGAAGTAATCAAGCATGGTTGGCGTAATCATTAGGAATTCAAGGCAACTGCAAGTGGGGACTCAGCGTTGGTCAGCATTTCTGCTTTTACTCCTTCACTTCCCTCATATAATACTGGGGAAATGTGACCTGAGTTGGGAGTGGTGAGAGGAAACCAAACCTTTTCTTTTTGGACCATTCAAGTTTTGTTCCTTAGCAAAGAAGAGAGATATACGCTGATGTTATAAAAAGTTGCAATGTTCCCTAAGTTCTTTCACTTAAGAGTCAACTTTAAATGCAGTTTTCAGTGTAGCTTTCAGTATATACTAATGCACTTTCTACATGAGGACATATTCCTTCTAAATTCTCTTGCAATTTAATTCAAAACCTAAAGCTTTTTTTTTTCCATTTTAAAATACTTTCTGTTTTAGAATGCATCTGATGTATTTCTTTCTCCTTCCTTCAAAACCCTAATATGGTTTTATTGATATAGGTAATTGTATTCTTTTATATGTTCAGTTGTGTCAGAACTCAACATGAATAATACTAGCTCATAGCAAAGATGAAAGACAATTTTAAAGTGATTTAGTGAGTAATATCTATTTATCAGTTGCAGTCTTTGGCCTACTACTGACTTGGCTAGTGGTTCTTTAGACATTGGCTGATCACCAGACCTACTGTTATCTGGTAAAATAAACTCTTTGCTTGCTGTGCATGGAATTAGAGACAGTGCTATTAATTTAGGAGAAAGAACTTAGAGAAAGGAAAGGTTATCATATTTCAGAGTAAGAGACCAGCTTAAATACGACTTGACAATTGAGAACTAAAACAAACCTGTGTAAAAGTGCTTTAGCACAATTAACTTTTGCAATCCCCTCAAACCTTCTTTTTTTTTTCTTAAAAAGCATTTCTTTCTTATTTTAACCAAATTTAATTGCTCTTGAATGGCTCTGTACTGTACAGGCAAATGAAGGTCCCTATTCATAGAACTTGAGCGCATAGAGTATCAGGGGAAGCTTCCTTCCTCTGTTTGACTGGTAAACTGACATCCGGGCTTAAAGGAGTGAACCTTAGACTGTGTGAGGTAGTTGGCTTTCCTTCCTCACTCAGATTTTCACATAGACTTCCTGAAAGGATGACTGCCAGAAATAGCAGTAGCTGGCTAATAAGAACTCTAGTGCATTTTCATACTTGGTGCTCTTAGATAGCTCTGCACAGAAAGAAAAAACGTAAATATTAAAAGTGGTGTCTGTCTTTACTTCTGTCTTTAGAGTCTAAGAGTGGAGCTCAACCTACTGCTGACTGTTACTCTTCCTTTTGCATGCAAATGAAACTTCACAGCATTTCACTGGCTTTTAGGATAAGTTTGTTGTCTAAATGGCTTAGAGTGCCCTTCAGGATGTGGCCTATCTTTATGTCCAGGCTCATGACCAGCCATTTCCCACCTCCCCAAGCCCACTTCCATTTACCTTGCACTTTAGTGGTGTTAAACCTCTTGCCTGTATTCTCGCCTATCTTTGAACACTCTCCCTGGAATGTCTATCTCATTCTCTTCCATCAGCAAACACCTTCTCCCACTTTATACTTCAAAATTTAAGTAAAATATCATAGCTCCAGAAAACTTTCCTGATATCTCCAGGTGAGCCCTAATACCAAATACATGCTCAGTATGTACAAGGTTCTGTCATATGCACTTTCATAGAGAATCTTATTTAATTGTGACAGTTTTCCTGGAAGTAAGCTGATATCAAAATACTGATTTTACCCATGAGATAACTGAAAAACAGAGAAGTGAAAGATTTTGCCTAAAGTCACACAGCTAGTAAGTAGTAGACTGAGAATTTGAATGCTGCCAAGCTTTCCCCAAGGCCCTTGCTTTTGGCCACTTGTCCATGTTTACTTTGCTGGGTGTTCTAATGCTTCTAGGCTTGTCTAGACTCCTAGGCTTGTCTTATGATTATGGTGCCCTGGGGCCTAATGTTAATGTACACATCATGCAGCTAAACCACATAAAATATCAGGTCATTGGGTGAATAACTTGACTGCCTTCAAGGAGAAATAAAAAGAGCTTCTGGTAAAAGGTGATGTTAGAATCCAGATAATTCTTCAGCCTGCACTTAAGTTCAGTGGTGGAGACCATATTACTCTGACCATTTTATAGACAAACCTAAGCCTCAGTGGTAGTGGAGGATTGAAAGGGGAGTTTCTGGGAGCCATCAAATATTACTTTTGTTCCTTTGATTAACTTAAGGAGAAGCTGACAGACGTATCTGTTAGTATGCAAAGTTCCAGTTGTGGTTGGCTTGGTTTCATTAAGTAAAAGAACTCTTATAGATCATTGCTTGTCCTAATCAGGATCCACTGCAAAGATCATCAGGTCTTATTCTACTTTTGGGGATTGGTGTATGGAAGTTTTCTTACTCTCTTCAGCATAAAAAATGTCAGACTTGATTATCCAAAAGCTTTTTTGGAGCATAATCAACTGAGAGAATGTAACATCATTATTTTAAAAATTACTAATTTATATGTCAGTCTTCTAGGAGTTCCTGGGTGGGTAGTGACTGTGATCTAGTTTTATTTGTGTCCCCGGTGTCTACCATGGTGACAAAATACACAGCATTGATATAGTAACTATTAAGGTTAATTATATTCTTTTTTCACCCAGAAGACTGGAACAAGATTAAAATTGAGTTAGCTTGGAATGGTGTGAACTGAAAGTTTGAGGACCTCCTCAGATTATGCTGTTAGTAGTGACATGAGTAGTGACTCCTCCTTGTTAAATTCATTTGCTAAAAGTAAATAAATTGCAATTTACCTCTAGCTTTTTCATATGGAAAACAGTTTTGCATTCTCTCTAAAGATGCCACTGAATATTTGTAGTTACAGACTGACTATATTACCTCCAAAACTTTGTTTTGTTAATACCTTAAGATATGTAGTGGTATTGACAGTACCATAAATCATCATTTTATTTTCTACTAGTGAACAAGAAAGTTTCATCTGAGAATAATATCAATCTGTAAAACCGATAATTGGAAATAGTCCTCTCATATATTCATTATTGAACCTTTCATCTCAGATTGGTATGCTATTGGGGATTAGTTGTCTGACTTTGCTTATTAGCTATTAGAAATAGCAGTTTATCCATATATATATATATATATATATATATATATATGGATGTGTGTGGGTGTATGTGCATGTGTGTATAAATAAAGTGCTTTATGTTTATTTCAATAAACTCATTCTTCAAGTTAGAAAGTAAATTATATGTTTTACATATATTGGAATTATTATATTATGAAGTACCATCTCCAAACAAGAAATATATAGAGCTTCAAAATGCTTAATAAGATTAATAGACGATAGTTGTAAAATTCTTTTGGAATATAGTTACATAGTTTTTATACTATATTTCTATCCATGGTATATTTTAGTTACACTAAAATCACTGGTATAGGTATATATATCTGCTTTATTTCATCTAGAACAGAGTCCATCTAGAACAGAAAGCATCTAGAACAGAATCCATCACATAGTAGCCATTTGATAAAACTTTGCTGAAGGAAGTGAGGGCGTTGTTGACATTGCTAATGACTTGATTGTCCGTAACCTAACTGCCTGAGATGTGATATATAGCTATGTGTATCACCTACTCTCAATGTCTATGGAAGTATCTTGAACCAATTTCTGCTGATATTATTGTGATTTCCTGAGACTCTCAGTCTCTGTTTTGGTTCTAAGCCAACCTTTGACCTCTACCCTAAGCACTCTCCCACTTCGTTATTTCTAAAAGGAAAAATCCTCTTTGCTTGAGATTTAGATATTGTCTCCTCTATAAATAACTTTCTTCAAGCATTGAAGACTGGGGTAGTTAGCCTGGCATAACATTATAAAGCACACTATAGTTATCCAAAACTCGAATACTTATCTCAAAATATTTTTGATGGTATAATGAAAGCAGGAAATACATCTTTTTCACCGATGCAAAACATTCTGGCACCTGTCACCATATCTAGAGCAAAATAGATAGCCAGTAAATATTTGTTGAATGAATGAACTCATAAGCAAGATATTTTCAACAAAGTCAAGAGGACTGGGGTCCGTGGCTTAGAATCACAATTATTTCCAATTCTAGCGATGGAGATTTTGATGAAATAGATTTTGTATGACATCAAAGCATAGATGTTTTATAAAGTTTCACAGATGATGCAGAAGCAGGGGTTTACAAACCTTCTGTAACGTGAAACAAATATATAAATAGAAATGTGTCTGGCTTGTATAACTAGGCACTTGAAGTCAAGTGAAAGGTTATTCATCATAAAGTGCAAATTATTTGATAAATATGCTATTGCTAAGCAGTAGTGGCTCTGCAATAACTGAGTTGAGGAGATCAACTAATTACAATACAGAAAATGCTTTCTTTTAATCCTTCTCTCCAGAGTATGTAATAAACTAAATGCCAATAAATATTGCTCTTCTCAGCATTAAAGTCAAATGGTTATATTGGAAGTATAATTTTAGTTTTATAGTACACCTTTTTTTTAACAGCCTTGGCTATTTGTAAATTAGAAATGCTGTATTTTTAAAATGTCATACTCTCAACTAGTTTTTGTTCTTTTCTTCACCATACTCAGAGTTGTGATGCCATTTTTGCTTTCCACTTTCAGGTCAAGCTTTTATGATATAAAAAAGTTCAGGATTGAGGCTGTTCAATAACCGTAAAAGTTAAATGACTATCTTATATGTTAATCACTGTGTTAGGTGCTGTGGCTACACAGACAATATGACGATCTCTATTCTCATGGAGTGAAAAGCTAATTAATACATGCAATCATTCATTTACTTATTCAACAAATATCTATTAAATCCCTATTAAATGCTCTTCCTAAATTCTAAACTCATTCATTCATTTCATTGCCATGTTCAACAAGTACAGGTTAAAAGCTCATTATATGCTAAAGGTAGTTGGTGGGCAAAGATAGTTACAATCCTGCCTGGTAGTGATTATGGTCTACTTGAGGAGACAGTAATTAATCAAATAGTGGCACAAGTAAATATAAAACTACAGCTATGCTAGATGCTTTGAAGGAAAGGTGTATGGTTCCTAGAGAATACAAAACGGAAGTTCAGGAAAATCAAAGAAAGCTTCCCTGAGAAAGTACCAACTGAGCATTGAATAATTAACTAAAGTGAAGAGGAAAGAGCATTCCAGGAAGTGATGTGAAGCCCTTTATGAAAGGAGGATGACACCATAAGGGACTTGAAGAAAGGACTTGAAAAATGGCGATATGTCTGGAGAAGCAGCAGTGGGGGTAAACCGTGAGATGGTGCTGGGGAAGAAGGCGGGGGACATATAACACAAGATTATAAGGATAGACTTTTTTGCATAGCATGGAAACATGTCACTAATTAAAAAGTACAAGGAAACTGCCAAGTTAGCAGGGTCAGTGCATACTTCGATATCAACACATAACTAGTTTGTCCCAGTTGATTCCTACCACCGGATCCTCTGACAGTCAGTGAACTGGGGCCATGCTGTTTTTCCTGGAATAGCCAACCCCACTGTCAAGTCACCTGGGGTTCTCAACAGTAATTAGTACATTTAAGTCACGCTTTATATGGAGCTATGGTCATGTAGTCTTGCAAAATATATAACTAAACTTCCACTTTATAAGGCAGTATGAAAAAATGTTAAAATAAAATCTGCTATAAGACAAAAAACATAACTTAGTATTTCTAAACCTAATGTGACTGTTCTTGTTATTACCCAAAGTATATCATCTTTTAGAACAAAAATTGCAAATAATGATTTTTGTTTCTTAGGATTAATATATGAGTTCATGATCTCTATTTTGATTATTTGAGATGTCCAATTGTTTATTGTCAGCATTTTTTTAAGTCTTAAAGGTGTCTTTGAGTGGAAATTATTCAAATAGAATTTTAAAGTAATCATGTCATTGATTGATTAATTGTAGCTCTGGATAGCACTGGTAGGCTGTCAACTCCTGAAGTTTTGTTTCTATCCTGCTTTACCCTGAACTTCAGACTTGTATACCTGACTGCCTATTCAATGATTTCCAACAGTATCTATTAAGTCACCTCACATTTAGTATACCCAAAACTGAATTGCAGAACTCCTCTCCTGAAACCTGGTCTCACAGCCTTCTCCATCTCACTTAATGGCAACCCAATCAATCATGATGTTCCAGCTACAAATCTTGAACTTAGCTACTCATTTTCTCTCTTATCTCCTTTTCTACCTATCAGCAACTCCTATCTCCTCCACTTTCAGAATATATGTAGAATCTGACCCGTACTTTCTGTCTCAGTCTAAGAAAGCAACATTTTATATCTGGAAAATTGCAGTTACTTCCTCACTGCCGCCTGATTGCACTCCAGTGCGCCTAGAGTTTCTTCTCAACACAGCATCCCCAGTGGTCTGAAAACATAAACTGAATGGAAAATATCTGCACCTTCCTCTCAATTTTTCTGTAAACCTAAAACTACTCTAAAAAAAAATTGATTCAAGTCATCCTTCTCCCCCTAACCTTCCAACGGTTTTTAAATCTCATTTAGAATAAAATCCAGTCTCCCTGAACATTCCACAGGACCTATACAGCCTGTTTTCAGTGTACCCTCACTTTTACTTCTCTGACCACAACTCTTTCACTCTTTTTTTGTCCATGCAGTCAATCTTTTTTATAGCAGTATTCACATATTCACATAGAGTACATAGAAAGATTTTGGCTTTTGTTTAATACAGAGTTTAAAATAACTTTACACAGAACTAAATTTCTTCAATCTGAGTTTCAGCTAATTTTTTTTTTGTTATTAACTTTCCATGCTCTCTATCCAAACTGAACAATATTTTCTGTTACACAA
Source organism: Symphalangus syndactylus (assembly GCF_028878055.3). NCBI lineage: Eukaryota > Metazoa > Chordata > Mammalia > Primates > Hylobatidae > Symphalangus > Symphalangus syndactylus. The sequence goes on along the minus strand of NC_072441.2, from coordinate 56,587,149 downwards.
ATTTACATGAGAAAATATCCAATGTACAAATGAAGGGACCTGAGCAGGAAAGAGAGCCAAAATATTAGGAAGTGGGTATGGGAATAATTTTTTAAAAAAAGATCCCTTTGTTGGATACATATTTGTCTCCTTGCATTTCCTTCAACATTCTGGGCCAACTATTGTCTCGGGTTCTTTGCACTTGTTTTTCCTTTTGCTTAGAATCCTGTTCTGCAAAAATAGCAGGATAGAGGAGGTTCCTATGACTTTCTAGACTTTGCCCAAATATCATTTTCTTGTTGAGGGCGTGCCTGTTCTTTTTATTTGATATTATTTTCCAGGCCTTTGCAATCCTCCCTATAATCTTTTTTCTGATTCATTTTTTTTCTTAGTACTAATCAAATATTTTTCATATAGAAAATAATGGTGCATTTAAAGATACTGAGTTTGTGTTAGTTTTCTATGTAAAATGTAAAATTAGATAATTTTGGAGTATAAATGTTGCCTTAAATTATTTAAGCTTTTAGATATTAGCAGCATCTAGGTCATCTATATCCAATAAGTCCCATAGTTTGTTATTCCATTTTACGCAGTATTGACTATACATAGTATTAGATAATTTTGGGGTGTATTGACTATACATAGTATAGTCAATATGACAGCCAAATTCTACACAGTAAAGTATTTTTTCTTATTTGATGGACGCTATGCATGTTAATTCAGGTGTTCTGAGAAATGACAGCTGTGTAGAAATGGTAACAGCATTTTGTACTTTGTTTTGTTGGTTTAAGAGAGCCATGGTGATGGCTACCTAGAAAGTAGTATTGCCCTTAATCGAAGATAAATTCAGAATCATGTATTTTTTGTAGAGTTGACTTTCAACCAACATGAGGGTAAGAGGAGCAAACCCCCTGTGCATTGAAAATCCATGTATAACTTTTGGCTCCCCCAAGACTTAATTACTAATGCCTACCATTCATGGGAAGCCTTATTGACAAAATAAACAGTTGATTAATACATATTTTGTATGTTATATGTATTTTATGCTGTATTCTTACAATAGAGAACAGAAAATGTTCTTAAGAAACATAAGGATGAGAAAATATATTTAGTATTCATTAAATGTAAGTGAATCATCATAAAGATTTTCCTTATCATCATCATCATCTTCATGTGGAGGAGGAGGAAGACAAGGGGCTGATCTTTTCTCGGTGATGGCAGAGGCAGAAGAAGTGGAAGGGGAGGCAGGAGACGCAGACACACCTGTGTAACTTTAGGGATATACATTGTAATTGGTGTCTGACCTTTTGCTTTTTCATATCTCTAAAAAATGTTTTCATATGGTACCAATCCTTCCTCCACTGTTTGCTTTAATTTTAGTGACCATATCATAGAAGGGTCTATGTGATAAAAGAAGGCAAAAGCAGTCTTGAATAATCAGACCAGTTCTGCCAGATTGTCTAATATCAATTTGTTTTGTGACACTGATTCTTCTATTTCTTCTTCCCCATCTCCTGACACTGGTTTGGAAGTATTCATCCTCATCAAGTTGTCTTCTGCTAATTACTCTTGTGTGGTGTCTATTAGCTCTTGAATTTTTCCAAGATCCATATCTTGAAATCCTTTACCCCCACACCTCCACATTTTATTTTTTTGCCATATCCACAATCTCTTTCCTGATTTCCTTTATTGGCTCTGCTGCAAATCCTGTGAAGCCATGGATAACATATGGCCACAGTTTTCTTTAGGAGGAATTTATTGTTTCAGGCTTGATGGCTTTCAAGGCTTTCTCTGTAACAATGATGACATCTTCAGTGGTGTAACCCTTCCAGACTTTCATGATGTTCTTTCTATCAGCGTTCTCTTCCATAGCATTGACAGTTCTTTCCATACAGTACCATGTGAGTGAGCCTTAAAGATCCTTATGACCCCGTGACACAGAGGTTGAATTAGAGATGTACTTTGGACAAGTAAACAACTTGAACACCTTTGTCATTGAATTCATGGGGTTATGGGTGGCCAGGGGCATTGTCCAATATCAAAAGAACTTTAAAAGGCAGTTTATTACTGGCAATGTATTTTCTGACTTCAAAGACCAAATATTGACGGAACCACTCCAGAAAAAGGGTTCTTGTCCAAGCCTTCTTGTTGTACTACTGACAGGCAGGCATTCCTGTTTATCTTTTCCCTTCAAGGCTTGGGGTTAGCAACTTTATAGATAAGGGCTGCCCTCCTCATAAACCTGACTGAATTTGCACAACCGTAGAATTTGCCTATTTCTTCTTACCTTAAATCCTGGTGCTCACTTTTCTTTCTTACTAATAAATACCCTTTGTGGAATTTTTTTCCAGAATAGGGCTGTTTCATATGCATTAAAAAACCTGTTCAGGCAGCTATTCTTTCTCCTCAGTGGTTTTCTTAATGGTATCTGGGAAATGGTTTGCTGCCTGTTCATCAATGAAAGGTGCTTCTCCTGGTATCTTGACATTTTTAAGGCCAGACCTCTGTCTAAAATTATCGAACCACCCTTTTTGGCATTAAATTCTTCAGCTTTAGATTCTTCACCTTGCTTTTGCTTTAAGATGTCATGTAATGATTTCACTTTTTCTTGAATCATATTAAACTTCATAGTTATATAATGGCTTTCTCATAGCCACCCTCACCCACATAAAGCTGAATTTTCAATATAAGATTTAAAAAAGGATGTTTTGCAAAAGTTCAAGGCTTTTGCACTTACTGGCATAGATGCAGTGATGGATTCATGGATTTCCTTTCTTTTCTTTTTTCTTTTTCTGGTTTTTTTTTTTTTTTTTTTTTGGAGCAGTGATCCTTATGCTGGACTCATTTATCTTGAAACGGCAGGCAACCACAGCAGACCTCAATCTACAGTACATATCCAGCAATTCAACTTTTTTTGTGTGTGTGTGTCATGACTTTTCTCTGCTTCTTGGGAGTATGTGAAACATTAGTGGTACTTCAGATAGGTTCCCTGGTGCTTTTCAAGGTTTACAATATCACACTAAATGTGATGAAAACCACACAAGAAACGCGAGAGATCACTTTTTACAGAGATAGGCAATTTACTAGAGAGATCCACTGCTCATGTGGAAATGATATTTAAGCAGATACTTGCCACATTTGGGCTCACTACAATAGCAACAGGAGGTGGCTAACAAATGATTACGGTAGTACAGAATTCACTACAGTTAATCTTTTGCAGTTTTGCTTTATTGCTGCATCTTTACATTTGTTTACATTTCTCTCCACTATGAATGGTGCCATGTATAATGGTGCCATGTATGATCTGTGTTTGTGTGCATAAGATTTGACAAATTTTGACTTTTTATACTTTATTTGTGTCTATTTTATGGTAGTAAACCATAAAAGACTTGTATCTACATGTATTTTGTGCATTCATGACATACTTAACTTTTTCTAAATGTTTTTGATATTTTTAGCCTACTTTGTTCTTCTGGAAGTTTTCTCAAATTGTCACAAATCTCCAAAAATGTGTTTTAAATTTATGTATTGAAACAAATTCATACATAACTGGACCTATACATTTCAAACTAGTATTGTTCAAGGGTCAACTATTTCTCTCAATCTCTAAATAGTTTAGAATTATAAACAGGCAACAGTGAGATGCTGATACAATTGATTTTGCTGGAAGTCACACTTTTTCATTAATTACACTTCAGAATATTTTACTACGTATTTTTATTTACCTTTCTAATTATGAATTTCACTATGCAGTTGGTTTTCTTTTAAACTGGAATTTTCCCGGAATTGTAAGAAAATACATTTACATTTGTTCACTGGATTTCTATTTTCTGAAAAGGTAGTACTAATAGGCTTGTTATGCATTTGGTTTGATGAAATTAACTCTAAAATTCCTAAAACTCCAGGCTACTGATATATATTGTCTTTCTTACATCATTCTCAGTTTGGTGCTCTTCACTGTTTGAATATGAAATACGCAGTTTTTTTCAAGGTGCCTATCAAAATCTTAAGCCATTTTATGCTAACATTTGTTTATTTGTAGTATTTGTGTGTATATTAGTGTATATGTGGAGAAATATATTAAGTAAACAGAGCATTATTAATGACAATACATCTTAGTTGATTATAGAACCCTTTGGGGAAAATTAAACTCTAAATAGTATTATGGAACATTTCCCATATTCTGTAGTAATTAATGTAAACTATACAACTGTAAGGGCTTCATATATAATCTTACAATTTACTAATGTATTTAAGTAGTTTATTTCTTTAATTTTGCACTTGTGTTGACTACAAAGATTAGATTGTAGCATACAAGTCAAACATCTGGTAATTTCATCCAAAAAGGGTTCTGTTGAGGGTAGGAAATTTATGTAATTTTTATTGGAATTATTTGTGTCACATCATCATTTAAATATGAACTTCTGTATCTTTTTAAATATGGGAGTATTTAAGTCAATGTGCTTAATTTTCTAATATTTTATATTCATATATAATTCATGGTTGGTATGTGGAATATATGTGTTTAAAATCAATGAAAGAACAGTGTCAGAGGAAAGGGTCTACAATATTACATTTTTAAATCTTTAATAAATAGCTTACATGAGGCCCACTGTGTTTAAGCTGTCGTTATATCAATTTCTATGCAATGCAAAGAAAAAATAATGAAAAGAGAAAAATGCTAATGATATCACTGTATTAATGTCAGTTTGTACTACTGGGGGGTAATGAAGTGCTGAGCATGAAAATATAGATTTAAGATCTATTTGATTGCTTAAGCTAAATTCCAGGAAACCTCCTGAGGTTGCTTGTATCTGGAATACAATATGAACATGCTGAAGAGATTGCTAAGCAGTACATAATTTTTATGGATGATTTTGAATGGACATTTAGAGATCAAAACTGTTTAGTATTCTACTCAACTGCAGAGAACTTTCCCAAGGTAGTCTGAGGAAGCCGGTAACAGGAATCAATTTAATTATAGCTCTAGGGAAATGTGCATGGTGCTCATTGGAAGTATTAAAGATGTTCAGAAAGGTAGACATTTTCAGGGAATAATAATTTTAGATAATATTTTTATTGAATACGGATCATGTATTAGACACCATTCTATGTTTAAAATTCCTTACAGCGTTTAATTCCCAAAATGAGGCTAAATTGAGAAAACTAAGTCTTGCAGAGGTAAATAGCTTATCCAAAGTCATAGAAATAATAACTACTGAATTTGGATTAGTTATTGGGCAGTTCTTACTGTGGAAACTAGTTATTCATTGTTGTTTATAGGCTTGGCATGTCCCAGTTTTTAGACTCTTTCTTAAGACCCATCATGATTTTGAAATATAGGAGAATATTAGTAGTAGGAAAATTATAAGAAATAATCAATTTTCTGTCCTTTTCTCTTTTGTCAGTCCTACATCTCACTACCACATGCTCATAACAGCAGTACTGGTTTTTTAACTGAGTGGAAGATGGCTGAGAACTTTCTTCTGTATTACTTTATTTTTATTAGTTCCATAATGGTATGCCTCACATATAGTTTGTGGTGTGAGGTACAAGTTGAGAATAAGTGACTCTCAAGAAGTTAGGAAAATATCTACATTAGGAAGGCTACTTTTTTATTATTATTTATTTTATTTTATTATTTATTTATTTATTATTTATTTATTTTTTTGTGTGAGACAAAGCCTCGCTCTGTTCCAGGCTGGAGTGCAGTGGTGTGATCTCAGCTCGCTGCAACCTCTGCCTCCAAGGTTCAAGAGATTCTCCTGCCTCAGCCTTTGGAGTAGCTGGGATTACAGGTGCATGCCACCATGCCAGGCTAATTTTTGTATTTTTAGTAGAGACAGGGTTTCACCATGTTGGCCAGGCTGGACTTGAACTCCTGACCTCGTGATCCACCCACCTCGGCCTCCCAAAGTGCTGAGATTACAGGCGTGAGCCACTGCGCTGCTTCACACCTATATTCTTGCTACACCTGAATCAAACAATGGCAACAAACAAACTTGGAAACCTCTTCAAGTTCTTGGTAAAGGTCACTTCCAATCCTCTTCCTTTCCCATCTCAAATTGTTAGGAAAAATGCTTCAACTATGAGACAGGTTGTGGCCACTCATTTATTCATCCATTAAACATTTCTCTATTGATTATTTACTGTGCTTCAGCTGCTATGTGTTTGCAATTTAATAGTGAATATCAATAGCACTGATGTTCACTGTCAGAGGGTTTACAGTGTATCAGGGGAGGCAGATGTTAAACAATAAATTACATGCTTAACACAGAGAGAGAAATATTAGCTGATGTGAGTATGTAACAAGAAAATCATGACCATAATTTAGACAGATGCTGTGCCTGAGAGCATACAGCCTAGAGACAAAGACATAATTAGGCAAGCAAACAAAATAGTGTAGGGTGATCTAAGGGGAAATACAAGACACTGGGATCATATAAAGAGGTCACATCATCCTCCTGGATGAGCTAAGAATAAATCTCCTAGAATAAGGCATGCTTAGGTTTACACTAAAAGGTTGACTAGGTCTGAAGCCACCAAGTTTCAGCCCTGGCTGCACATTAGACTCATCTGAGAAACTTAAAAAGTATGGATGTCTGTACCCAATCATTCTAGTTTATTAGTTCTGGGGTGGGTTCCAGGCATTCATAGGTTTTATAAACTCTTCAGATGATTCTATTGACAGGATTGAAAAATAAGTCAACTGTCCTTAACCAATTGAGGAAGGACTGGAAAAAATATACAGATAAAGACAGCAAGGTGCATTTTAGAAATTGAAAGTTATTCCAGTTCTAGTAATAAATGTGAGGATGGGCGAATCGATAGTTTTTATTGGAGATGGCTCTTGGAGTTTGTGGTGGTGAATGCATGATGAAGATACGATTTTTCTCCAGTGGTCCTCAGCAGCCATGGTGCATCCAGGGATAATCTGGAGAGCTAAATTTTCTCAGTGTCCATGTCTCCTTGGGCAAGCATGGCTGGTTTCCTTGAACTCTTTACTCTCTTTGTATCTGTGCTACCATATCTGCTGTTTCTTTCCTTCTCTTCTTCATTGAGGAACTCCTATTTATCCCTCAGGACTCAGCCTTAAAGGGCTAGCTAGTAGATATTTTAGCTGTTGTGAGCACACAGTCTCTGTTGCAGCTACACAACTCTGTTGCAGTACAAAAGCAGCTATGGACAATATATAAATGAATGGGTGTGGCTATGTTCCAATAAAAACTTTATTTATGAAAGCTGAAATTTCATATAGTTTTCATGTGTCACAAAATATTGTCCTTTTATTTTTTCAGCCATTTAAAATGTACGATTATTCTTATATCATGTACCATATAAAAATAGGCAGCAAGGAGGTCTATGGGAGGTCTATGCCCATAGGCACAGATTTCCCCACCATCATTCGAAGGCATTGTTACAAAAAAAAATTTAGTTCTGACAAAAAACTCTTTGAAGTAAACAGTTTTGTTATTCTCATTGTACTGATTTAGAAACGGAGGCCCAGAGTAGTTAAGTAATCTGTCCAAGTCACACAGATGCTAAGAGGCAGAAGTGGACTTAAGAAGAAGTCCTGCTCTTTAACACTGTAATGATGCTGTTCACTACTGGTCATGGGAGTGTGCAAAGAGGCTTAGAGAAGGAATTAGAGATGAAACGATCAAAGTATTATGAGATGTTTCATCAGTAATCTATATGGATGGTGAAGGCAACAAGGGAGAAAGGATCAAAGACTTGGGATCAAACTGATCAGTGAAAGGGTGGGGGTGTTTAAGAGGTCAGTAGAACACAATAAAAAGTACATATTAGGACCTAAAAAAATTTATTTCGACACTAGATAGCCTGAGGATTTCAGAGGAAGTTCCTTCCATATATTTTCACATTATCGTGTTTCACATTCAACCAACATTTTCATAATCTCTGTGTGTTTGTGTGTGTATTCCTGTTCCTTTCTAGTTTGCAAAAATTAGCAAAGACAGGCAAATAATTTTTAAAAAGTATGAAAGGTGCTATAATAGAGGTTAGCAGATCTAACCCAGCTTAGGGAGATAGGGAATGTTTTCTGCAGAAGATGCATTATCAGGTATATTCTTCTTATCCTTCAGGTGAGGTGGAGCTAAGTGTTTGAAACAGAGAGTAGGGTTTATAAAGGCTCAGAAGCAAGCCAGAGAACATGGTGGATTCTGGAAAGATTGAGTTGAGTATGGTAGAACACCGAATGAGGACAGAATTAGGGACTCATGAGAGCTAAGACTGTACATTCAGTGAGCTTAGAGTGGTAGGATAAGTGGGAGTGTCCAGATATCCAAACTGTATATTCAAGGAATGTGGAAATCATCTGAGAGCCAGTGGGGTTCTTTGAAGGAATTTAAACATCAGAGTGACATGAGACATGGATTTTTGGAAGCTTAATCAAGCTGGTGGAATGAAGATTGATGGGAAAAAGTATGGAACCCAGTTAAATGGCTATTTTAGTAGCACATTGGGCTCTGATATTCTATTCTCCCATTTAATAAACCTATAGGTATTCAGTAAAGGACAGGGAAATATAATTGAACAAAACATGGTGCTGAATTGGATATATCTGAATTGCATATACATGGTTTGTGCCAGCAGTTGGCCACATAGAGATAATTAAAATATTAAGGTTATTTAAGAATTGCTTTGAATATGGAAATTTTACTTTTTTCATGTATCATATTTAGCCATAAAATTACTTTTAATCTTTGAACAGTTGCAGTTAGCAAAATATAAAGAATAGCTTTCTCACATATATGTATGTATGTGTATAAAACAGTAGAATCCATTTAATGACAATTTATTAAATGTAATATCTATGAGGATTACGAGATCAAATAACAGGCAGAATTTCAAAGTAGCTTAATTCATTATTTAGTTCACTTGAAATAAAATAAACTTAAGGACTTAATTAATGGAGTTTTACTTTTTTGTAACTTGAAATGCCTTTTTGGAAAAAAAAAAGCTTGGTTGAAACCTTTATTTTTTGAGGAGTGAACACTTGGATAAGGTCACGGTGTTAAAAGATAACGTCGTAGCCAGGCGCGGTGGCTCACTCCTGTAATCCCAGCACTTTGGGAGGCCGAGGCGGGCGGATCACGAAGTCAGGAGTTCGAGACCATCCTGGCTAACACTGTGAAACCCCATCTCTATTAAAAATACAAAAAATTAGCCAGGCGTGGTGGCGGGCGCCCGTAGTCCCAGCTACTCAGGAGGCTGAGGCAGGAGAATGGCGTGAACCTGGGAGGCGGGGCTTGCAGCGAGCCAAGACTGTGCCACTGCACTCCAGCCTGGGCAACAGAGCAAGACTCCGTCTCAAAAACAAACAAACAAACAAAATAGATACGTTGTAGACTTTGTGGTCCATTTTATGTATTATTTACCTCTGCCCAATTGTAACTATGACAGTGGGGATGCATTCTTTTTTCTTTTCAGAAAAATTACAGCCTTCATAGATGTGTTCATGTCTATCTCAAGTCTTTATTCAGTTCTACTTTGGAGAATGGCATCAGAGCGAAAATATAAGATAATTTAAGCAGATAAAATGCTGTGGTTTTCAGAAACATTCTTCTTCAGAGTCATTTATATACTAGAACAAGTAATGAGTTTAGTTTAAAATAAATATGAACATCAGGAATCAATTAGCTGGCTCAAATAACAAACATATTATATGTATGTTTTAAGTTTATTTTTGTAAAGTTTTTATTTTGGGGTATAGCAGTGCGAGTGGTGAAGTGGAAGGAGCATAAAGTTGGTATTTACACAGATCTTAAGAGTAATCTTAGTTTGTTCTCTGGTTCTCAAATCTCTCTCTGCACGGGAGGGATAAGAACATATGGTTTGTGAGGGTTAATCCCTGTAAAGAACTTAGTCCAGAGACTGGCACATATTAGGCTCTCCCTGGCAGTTATTATGATTAGCATTGTCTTAGTTATGAGGTAAGAGAAAAGAACACATATAAAACAGATATCCTATTGCCTTAAGAACATAGCCATTGCAAGCAGGACTGGTGCAAAAAAATGTTCTCGAACATCATTATAATTTTTACATCTCAGGCATGCTGAATGATATTTGGCCAGCATATGGTCTACTCTGAATATTTTGCTTGTTTTTGAATATAGGTATGAAGCCAATAGAATATAAGTCAAGCAGGTCCTCAAATAATGTTGTTTTGTTCAACTCTTCCAGTGACAATGTTGATAAGAAAAAAAAAAGTCCGTTCCCAGTCAGGGCCACTATGTGGCATTACATGTTCTCCCTATGCCTGCGTGGGATTTCACTGGGCACTCTGGTTTCCTTCCACATCCCCAAAATGTGTACAGAGAATTGCTGTCTCTAAATGGTCCCAGTCTGGTTGAGTGGGTATGTGTGCCCTACCATGAGATGGTGTCCTGTCCAGGGCTGGTTCCCGCCCTGCGTCCTGAATGTTTGGATTGGGCTCTGGCCATCTGGGGCCCTGAACTGGGATAAGCAAGTTGGAAAATGAATGAACAAATGAATGAATGAATACAAATTGTTGTCAAATAAAAACTTGTAAACTCTACCATAATTATCCAAATGCACATAATAAATAATGCAGTCCAAAAGCACTCAGAGCTCATCGTATTTGTGATTGATTCTGAACTGCATGGTGGGAGGACATACTCCTTACAATGTTCACTTTTCAAACGTTTATACCTGAGTTTAACCCAGCACTACTATGACCACCGTCATTCACTGATTCACCAAAAATCAGATAAATAACTATTTCATTTTTCAATAATCTTTCTTAAATGTATGTATAGCTCACATTTAGTTCAATGTTCAATATGAAAAGTGTTTTCAGTCTTTATTTAGAAGTTTGGTGGTGTTTTTTGTGACCAGAAATAGACTGCAGGAACTTAATTCTAGTTTATATCAATGAGCCTATGGTCAAATTGGTTTCATTAAAGTTGATTTGCTCAAAGTCGAAGTTTCCAAGCACCTATCGAGGATATTAATTGAAGACTTACTATACATTGAGTAATATGGGTTCTAAAGTCTGTTTTTATAACAGTACTTGAACTGCATTATTCATGTCCTGATTTGCTTAGTGACTTAAATATATATGTAATTATGGACCAGACAACTTGAAGATCTAAAAAAGATAAATTGTTTTGTTTTTTTTTTCTAAATGGCATATTTCATGTAGTGTACTGTTTTGAAGGTTGATCCGTGTTGTAGCATGTATCAGGACTTCTTTCTTTTTATGGCTGGATACTTTTGGTTAATCCATTCATCTGTTGAAAGAAACTTGGATTGTTTCCACCTTTTGGCTATTGTGAATAATGCTGCAGTGAACATTGGTGTTCAAATATTTGGTTGAGTCCCAGCTTTCAATTATTTTGGGCATATATGTGGGAGTGGAATTGCTGGATCATATGGCACTTCTGTATGAGTCCACTTAAATGAAAATTCTGGAATGAGTAACTAGAGACAGAAAGTATATAAGAGGTTGTCAGGGGTTAGGAGGTGGAAGCAATGAAGAGTTATTGCATAATGGTGATGAAGTTTGAGTTGATGAAAAATGTTCAGAAACAGATAATGATAGTTGTACAATATTGTGAGTGTAATTAATGCTACTGAGTTGTACACTTAAAAAAATCTAAAATGGCAAATTTAATGTTATATGTATAGATCACAATTAAAAGTAATAATAGTACAATATACCAAAAAACACTGTTTGCTTTTAAATGGGTGTTTTGTACGGTATATGAATTATAACCCGATAAAGCTGTTTATACAAATGGGTCACACTTACAAAGGGAAAGTTTAAGGTTCCAAACATATTTTATATTGACCACGTCATAGTAGCTACCAAGTACCTGGAATGAATTAGATTTGAGAAATTTATGCCTCCACTAAAAAGTAGCCTAGTATTACATACCCTAAGACTACGTAAAAATGTGGAGGCTCACAATTACTAAATTACTCATCTCCAGGGACTTTCAGTCTAAATAATGAAGTATGGAGTACTATCCATGAAGTGACTGGAAAGTTGAGATAATAAAAATCAATAAATTACATATAGATAGATACATACATATACCTTTGTGCACATACATAAGTACCTATATATAATTTGTAAATAACTAACTCAGGAAAGCACTAAAAAAGGCATTGTATTGTGCTACCTATTTTTTTAACACCTTTCTTTCAACTTCTCTTGTGTATACAAAATGACTAAGTAGGTGCACATTTTACAGAGTTTACATATAACATCCATTGTACATTTGAATCTTCAAAATCACCTCTGTTTAGATTATGAATAGTTTATCAGTAACTCTGTTAGAAAATGAAATATTTACAAATGCTGGCTTTCACTTTAATGCTACATAATGTTATTACTTGGAATTATTAGATATTTTATAAATTATAATTGAGATACATATGAATATTTATAAATTCATATATAGGAAATTTTAAATTCCAGATGCACATATGCCTATGTACATACACACGCACACACAGACACGCCTTCTGCGTTGCTTAACCATAATTTGATTCCAGATTTGAGATATTTTGAATTTGAGAATGTTGTTATGGTTTATATTACTACCTGCTGCCCCACTCCTCAAACTCCCACCTAAATGTTTGGGAAGCGTGGCAAGTGATAAATAGATTCAAAGTATGAAATGACATACTATCCTGTGTTAAAAATACTCATTGTTATATCAGATCATTGTTCAATTCTAGTTTTTTTTGTTTGCTTATTTTTCAGCTGCTCCAGTTGATGTATTAAAAGCACTAGATTTTCACAATTCTCCAGAGGGAATATCAAAAACAACGGGATTTTGTACAAACAGAAAGAATTCTAAAGGCTCAGATACTGCTTACAGAGTTTCAAAGCAAGCACAACTCAGTGCCCCAACAAAACAGTTATTTCCAGGTATGTTCACTTTATTATTATTGTTGTTATTATTACTAAAAATTATTACTACTTTTGTTACTACTAATACTACTTTTAGTATTTCTTTACTAATTAGTATTTTTATCAGGTTAGATAATGCCCAATTATATGGTAAAATGCAATTCTTTCATATATCAGACACCAAATACATTGTGGTCACCAAAGTAATGTAATGAAAATAACAAAAAATTTAATAACTGCAAATCTTAATTCAACACAATCACATTTCTGTGAAAATATTCTTATTTGAACATTTAGTAATTCATTACTTTATTTGTACAGAATACATGGAGACAACATTTTATATCTATCCTATTTCTACTTGTAATTATGTAGCGCTTATTCATCATGACTGGGGTATAGGAGGGAATCTTTCCCCTTAATGACTATCTAAGTTAATTTAATGGGCATTTGAATTTAAACATACTTACTGCATGTTTTCCTAACATTAAAGTAAATGTTTCTGTTGAAAGAGATACTTTTTTTCGGCAAATAATTTTGCATTATTTTTTCATGCCATTCTTATCTAAAATATAAGAAAAATTAGTCACATCTCACAGTTACCTCTCCTGAAAGTAGAGATTTTTTTTTAAATATCAGTGGGCAGTTTTTCATAATGGTACTGAAAAGTACTTGCTGAATATTTGTTTTTCCTTCCATAAGAGCAGTAATTGACCTAATAACACTAATTATCTAGAAATCATAATAATGTGGAGAAAGGGAATTGACTGGTGAAATGACAATTTTCGAGCCTCATATTGTCAAAGCAGGTAACTTGTTAACTGTGCTTGCCTCCATTTGATACATACTAGTTATCTATTGATTGGTTGATTGATGGGTGTTCTCATCCTTATTTAACAGAGGAGGAAACTGAATTTCACAAAGTCTCTCTGACTTGACCAAGTTACGTGTGGTCAATATTTAATCTAGGTCTGTTCTGCTCCATGTATTTTATATGTTATCAAATGGTCGCTTCTGGCACTTTGGGATCTTCTCAGCAGCAATTTATCATTTAAATTCTTCATATTATCATATGTTATCTCTGCTTGAGAAAATTTGAGTTTCCTATCTTCATATGAAACTGTTTTCTAACAAGAGAAAACAAATATAAATCAAGGGATTAAAACATTATAAAACAGCCCAGTACACTTTCCATAGAAGGACATTTTAAAATATATCGAAGTACATTTATTTTGATTGTTCACTGATTCTTCCAATATATTTTCTGTTTTGCAATACTTTGTGGTGAACAAGAACAAACTGAAAATATAAAGAATAAAATGAACTTTTTTCTGACTTTGAAAATAAAAAATTTAAAATGATTATTAAATCCATAAAATATTTTAAAAATAGAATTAAAAAAATTAAAAGTAAAAAGGTAAGTTGCTTTTTCTATTTATGTGCACTCAGCTGCATTTCCTAAAGCATCCTTAATAGAAAAAGGGATGGGAATTTTGAAGAGAGGAAAACAAAGAAAAATATACAATTAAAAACCTTTAGAACTACTCAAATTACAGGTCACAATTTTTATACTTTGGCCCATTATCTCAGGGTCAGTGTGTTCTGCATTCCACTGTGGTAGTTACTTAAAATCATTAATTTTATATAATTAATTTTAAATACTGTATATTTAAGTGATAAGAGCCATATAATCAACATTATCTGACTGCTTTCTTTATGATACAGTCTCATATAATTTCCACAATAGTTCCATGGGACAGATTCAATTATTAGCCCAGTCAATGGATGGGAAGGGCAAGTAGGATTTTATTTGCCAAGAACACATAGGTAGGAGATGGTGGGTTGATTCCATATATTGGCTATTATGAATAATGCTGCAATAAATATCGGACTGCAGATATCCCTTCAGCATACTGATGTCATTTACTTGGGACATATACCCAGTAGTAGGATTGATGGATAATGTAACATAGGAGTACAGGTATCTCTTTTACATACTGATTTCATTTCCTTTGTATGTATACTCAGTAGTGCGATTGATGGCACTAGCTCTTAATTTTTTGAGGAAACTTTTTACTATTTTCTATATGGCTGTATTAATTCACATTTTCGCCAATAGTGTGAAACAGTTCCCTTTTCTCTACATCTGCACCAACACTTATCTTTTGACTTTTTGATAGTTACCATTCATATTGGAGTGGGGTAATAGCTCATTGTGGTTTTGATTTACATTTTCCTCATGATTAATGATGTTGAGCATTTTTTTCATATACCCATTAGCCATTTGTATATCTTCTTTGAGATATGTTTATTCAGACATCTTGTCTATTTTTAACTGGATTACCTGTTTTTTTTTCTATTGAGTTGCTTGAGTTCCTTACATGTTTTTAATATCAACCCCTTATCAGATGTATAGTTTGCAAATATTTTCTCCTGTTCTAAAGGTTGTCTCTTCACTTTGTTAATTTTTTCTTTTGCTTTGTAAATGCTTTTTAGTTAAATGTAATCCTATTTGGATGTGGTTGGGCTGGGATTTGGGCCAAATGATCTGACAAGATTCAGAACTTTCAATTGAGATACTGTACTGTTTTCCACTTAACTAGTCTATGCATACATTTATAGCATAAAAATGTATTCGTGCCTCTTGCTGTTTTTTCTTTTGTAATATGTTTTAATAATTTCTGCTTCATAAAACATCATTCTGCTACATTAAGTGGCTGCATAAGATTCTATTACATACATATTTGTCTTTTATTTAACCAGTTTCAATCATTGCAGCTTATTATAACATTTTATTATTATAAATAGTACTTTGGTGACTTGAAAGTACAATACATTTACACATAAGCATCCTCTCTCCATACATTCTTAGAGGTAGAACTGCTGATCTACAATTGTTTGAACTTGAATCCAAGACAGACATAATAATATATCTTTTATAGATTTATACTACTGCCTGTAATAGAATTTGGAATGAATGGATTGAAAAAGGAAGGTCTTGATATTGGGCTAGATATTGTTGATTACACATGCACATACACAATGGTTTTGCAAAAAGACAACTTTTCAACTAAAGGCATCTCATTTCTCAAATAATAATGCTTGCTTTATTTATATGCCAGAGTAGTAAGAGGCTCAAATAAGATATATTTGTAAAACTATTATGAAAAATAAAAGCCACAACTTAATATACACTGTTTTATAAAAATATAAGTCTTCATTACTTAATTATTTGAGATATACTTAGGGTAATTGTTTAACTGATATATTTATATAACAAATGCTTAGTAAGGACCAGTGTAGATCAGACTGTGTGCTAGATATTTGGCATATGACTGAGAGAGAGAAGGAAAGAAAAAGAGTCTGCCTTCTTGAATTTAAAATCAAGTTAACCAATTACCTAATAGTTCTGGCTCATAATGACATATGCTTCTTTAATAAGAAACAATATGCAGTGAAACTGCATTGTTTGATATTAAGAACTAATCGAAAACTCTTAAGCTTTTAAAGAAACAACAGAAAGAATACGTTTGTAAATTGGGTCATTACAATGCCTCTTTAAAGTGGGAATGTATGGCTACAGATTAGACAAAGCCAAAAAATACAAACTTTACGCCAAAATTAGCACTTAAATAAATGTTTTAAGAGTAGTGGCTATGTGTTTGATATTTACTGGTATCATGACCCTGTTGCCTAAATCAAATTTAATTTCACATAAACATTGTGCTTTAAGTGCTTTAAGTGAGTAGCTTTAAAGTTTGACTATAGCTTGGATAAAAATTGAAGAGAAACCTTAATAGAGGACCCTTATTTATTTATTAATCTGTTTACTCTTCAAAGTTAGTTGATTTATAAAGGCCATGTAGAAAGTTCAAAAATACTACAGTGATCTAGGAACAAAGTAGAAATTGGAAATTGGAAATTTCTAACTCTTTGGCCTTTTCTTCTCAGGTGGAACTTTCCCAGAAGACTTTTCAATATTATTTACAGTAAAACCAAAAAAAGGAATTCAGTCTTTCCTTTTATCTATATATAATGAGCATGGTATTCAGCAAATTGGTGTTGAGGTTGGGAGATCACCTGTTTTTCTGTTTGAAGACCACACTGGAAAACCTGCCCCAGAGGACTATCCCCTCTTCAGAACTGTTAACATCGCTGATGGGAAGTAAGTAACAAAATAATACAATGTTTCAGCTATGCTGAAATCATTTTTTTATTCAGTCATTTAACAAAGATTTATGAAATGTGATAAGGTTTTTCTAGTGGCTGGTGATAAATAAATGAGCAAAAAATACATAAAGACATAATTTATAGTGTGTACAGGGAAACAATAAACAATGTTTTCAAAATAAATTACTAATAAATAGTATAGCAGGTGGTAATAAGTGAGAAAGAAAAAGAGAGCACTAAAGAGGATAGGGTGTGGCAGTGGGGTGGGTACAGTTTTAAGAAGTGAGATCAAGCCAAATCCCACTAAGAAAGTGATATGTAAAGAAGGTGAAGTGCACGCCATGCTGTTAATTAAAAGCCTAGTGTTCCAGGAGAAGCAGGAAGCAAATACAGTCTCTGATTCCAGGGTGTGGCCAGTTTGTTCCAAGCAACATCAAGGATACCAGCATGGCAGGAGAAGAGTGGGATGATGAAGATGGAGAAGCAGAGGGAGGCCAGATGGTATAACACATTGTAGGAGGTCGTAAGCATTTTGGATTCTACTCTGAGAGAAACAGGAAGTTACTGGAGGCTTTTTGAGCAGAAGAATGATCTAATTTGACTTACGTTTTACTAATAATATTAATATTGGAGATCAGAGGAAGCGTTATAGAGTAGTGATATGTGCCATGTACTAAGGTCTTTATACAGTGTTAACTCATTTAGTTTTATTGATTCCTTTAAGAAAGTAATGTTAATAAACTAATTTTACTGGTAAGGGAACTGAGGCTCAGAGAGTTTAAGTAACTTGCCTAAGGTCATATAGTTGGAAAGTGATAGAGATGGGGTTTGAACTTAGGAAGTCAGGCTTGCACTGCACTCTTTTGCAAATCATGTCGAATTCTGAATTATGTGTTGTGGTCGTTTCCTTTCACTTATGGAGCAGCTAAATCGAAATTAATGCTTATTAAATTTACTCAATATTTTATCACTGAATCCAGACCTCTAAAAACAGCTTTATCCAAAATAGCACATTTGGTTATAGCTATAAGAACGAAGTAGCCGTGCTCATTGACACTCATTATATTTTTGTCAGGACCACAGAGAAACTCTCAAGTCTCAGTTTTACTGACACTTTACAACTTTAGGCTTTTACAACTAATTTACATTGTTATCCTATAAACAAATTAGATATAATAGCACACTGTGTTTCTTTTTTTGACGGTTAGCAAACTCTATGCTTTTAGTCTATATTTGGTAAATTTAGAAAATATTTTGAACTCATCTTATTATTCACACCTTATTTTTCCTTAATCCTGCTTTCCTAACTGAAAAAAACAAAACAAAAACAAAAACATCAATTTATTGCAGCCCAGCCCACATCCTATTCAAAACTAACAGTGTTTACTATGAATGAATCCTTTAAGTAAAACATGAAAAAAATAACAATAAAAAATGGAGAATGTTCAATAAATATTTTAATTGATTATCAAACAGAACAAGAAGTTATATTTACATATATCACAGTAGTAAAATATTATCTTGATAGTATGTTGAATACAATTCATACCTAGTAGTATTAATTTTTTTCATTTGTATATTCCTTCAATAACAGTTTATTAAATGCTTACTGTGTGCTAGGTAGGTCCTATACTTTTACTTGAGACAGTTAAAATGTGACATACTTGTTGAGCTCAACTGACGTAATAATTTAGATGCAAAAATATTGGTATTTAAGCACACTCTGATGTTTTTAAAGAACAATCATGACATTCATCATGAGTGAACATTCATTCCGTAAGTATTTATCTACTAGCCATCACTTGGCTGGCAGTCTGTAGAGCACAGCAGTTGTAGCAATGAACAACCCAGGTGAAGTTCCTCCACTCCTGGAGCTTAAATATGCGAAGTGCTGATAGTTCCTTGAATGAAAATAAATCAAGGTAAGAGATGTAGAGTGTACTATTTTAGATAGGGCAGTTTAATATGAATGAATCCTCAAAGTAAAACATAAAGTTTCACTCATGTTTTTTTGAGTGAGGTTGCATTGAGCAAAATCACAAAGGAAGTGAGAAAATAGCCACGTAGGGATGTGGAGAAAGATCAATCCTGCCGGGGTGAAGAACACATGCAAGGGGCAGTAAAGAGGCAGCCTTGTGGCTGGGATGCCGGGAGTCCAGGGGGCGTCTGAGCTCGTGAGGTCATAGAAGGATAGGGGACCCTCGTGTGAAGCAGAGTAAGGGCTTCAGCTTTTACTGTGAGTATTGTATTTGATAGTTTTTAAGAAAGCATGTCCTTGATCTGACTTAGATTTTTAAAAGGTGGCTCTGGTTGCATAAGAGTAGAAGCAGAGGCCAGTCAGGAGCCCAGCTGTGAGAGATGGCAGCTTGGACTAAATTGAGAGATATTGGATTCTGTTTATACTTTTGAATATATGAACTGATAGAATTTTCTGACTATAGGAGTGTGTAGTATGAGAAAAAGAGAATAATTAAGAATGCCTCTAAGGCTAAATGTTAATTTGGTATTTTGAATATTATATATGATACCATGATTATGACATATCATTATCACAGCCTACATTAATTAAACAAAAATATCAAGTTTAGAGTTCTAATCAGTTTTAATTATTGAAATTGTTTTTATTTTCTGTTAATGAAAAGCATATACCACACTGGGAATGGTTTAAGTGAAGACCCAGATTTCTTGGCATGAAGTATGTGTAAATTTTACTCTCACTATATTAAGTAGCTCCTTATATAAATCTTTGCTCAATTCAAACAAAGCAGACACCTATGCCAGTTGAATGTTCTAGTGGAAAGACCAAAGATTAAGTGTATATGGAAATACACTTGGTCACCATGCCAAGTCACATGAAACAGACATTTTAGGAAGGCTCCTGCAACTTTTTGGGTATTTTATTTTATGGATCTAGTCCTAGACACTTCTGGAATATTAATCTAGCACTTTTCATTTGGAAAAAAAATAAAATATAAACCAGACTGGCTTGCAGAATCTGAGTGGGCTTCATTTAATGGTTTATGTTAGCACCATACATTGTTAATAAAACCCACCATTTTACAGTATGGTTAGGGAATGTGCGTTTCCAAAGGGCTGGACATGTCTCCCCAGCCGAGCCTGTCATCACTGCTCTGAATTAGTTGGAGCAGTAGCGGCAGAGTGAATTGAGACTCTCATTCCACACATGCATTGACTATGTTTTCTTTCAGTTTTCCACATCTGCCAACCCTGGAAAGAAGGAAAGATATTGTGTCTCAATCTTGGATCCTGCCTACAGTAGTGATCTATAACTGTCTTGAAATTAAAGTGGAAAAATAATGAAAGCACTTGAAATAAATGTGAAGAAAGACAGAGAAGCACATTGTGTTTTACAATTAGGATGTTGACTTGCTCTAGATGGAGCACTCATTCAATACGTAGACATACCCTGTTACAGTCAATCTCAGGGGATCATTAGAGTGGATTTTTTTAAATGGAATTCTACTTTGGAAGAAAGCATTTACGTACTTGGAAACTATTACTTACCCCATATCCCACCCTAATCTCTATCAAGTACCTTCATCAGGACACAGTGAGATTAAACTTTTGTTACTACAACACAAAGTGAAGCAAAGGATGGGCACTTCCTTATCAGCACAGACAGCTAATTCTACTGTGCATTTTATGCTGCTTGTGTCCTTTTGGGTACCTAGCACTGTTGGGTAACGAGTAAGTAGTCACCTGTTAACCGGCTGCTTAATAAATGAGCCTACATTTTTTGTATGATTTTACCTCGTTTTTATAATTTAAAATACACAGTATTTTTATGTGAATACTGCTTTGGCAACCACTGTTTCTTTGAAGCTTACAAAAGAATTACTTGTCTTTTTTAGGTGGCATCGGGTAGCAATCAGCGTGGAGAAGAAAACTGTGACAATGATTGTTGATTGTAAGAAGAAAACCACGAAACCACTTGATAGAAGTGAGAGAGCAATTGTTGATACCAATGGAATCACGGTTTTTGGAACAAGGATTTTGGATGAAGAAGTTTTTGAGGTAAAAATAAATCAAACTCTAAGCTGAATATTGACAAATCAGATGGACTGGGTTAACAATAGTAAAAATATCGCTTTATAGCAATACATGATAAAGCAAATTTGAAAACTCTAAAGGGTGACCTAGTTTCTTCCTCTGTGAGTGTACTGGTGACGTTTTCTATTGTTCAGTAAGAGAATGACCAGACAATGGTGACTGTAACGCCTGGGAAACATTTACAGGGATTGGTTGATTTGAACACAGACATGCTATTCTCCTGGGAAGGACAAACGGCTTAACTCTTAGTAGTTTGTATTATTTTCTTTGCAAAAAAGAACATTTTCTTCATTTCATTCTATGGGAGCTTAATTTAGAGAGATGCACAAGTCATATGTTTTGCCTTCCTCTGTTCTTTGTGAATGTTTTTTAAGGTAAAATAGAGATCATATTGCAAAATATAAATTTTAAGTGTTTAAATCACTTTAAAAAATAACGTAAAGATCATGGTAAGATATTTCCATCTAATTATATTTCACTAATTATGATAATCACATTCTTTTAGACCTCCAATCATTGGATATGGCAATTTATGCTTTAACTTTCATTTAGTCATTTTTTAAAAGAACAAATGACCTGAATTCGGACACCATTAAAGGATGCACTCTTGAGACATTGTTTATTATTTTGGTGATTGTTTTTAAACAATTTAAGTCATTTCTTTGTCAAGGTGTAACAAAGTAAAGCTGCATAATATGTTACAAATTAGTAGACAGTTTCACCTGGAGATTTGCTATATTTTTTGATGTGTGTGTATATACATACACAAATATGTACACACATATATATATATATACAAACATACAGACAGTATGTATTTTCATAAACAGAACAATGTTCATTCAGAGCATCAGCTAGACTATTTCATTCCTGTACTTATAAATATAACCTACAGTGTAGTTTTATTTAAAATTATTATTATAATAAACATTTGTGAAAGTTCCATGTTATTTATTTGAGATGCTATCGTTTCTGACTTTTATCCACTAGTGTGTACCTAAGCCTTTAACTCTACATAAAATATTTTAACCTATCATATCATGCTGGATTATGTAAATAACAAACTGATTCAGGTAGTTTATAATGGTAATATACTCTCAGATATTCCCAATATCCAACAGTGATTGCATGCACATAATGATAAGCAATTATTTATTCATTAGGCAAATAAATATTAATATAATTTCTAGTCTTGAAAAGTGTTATTTTAAAAATAAAACTATTCATAAACATAAGTTTCATGTGAATTATGAATAAATTATAATTTATTTTTGTAACCCACATCTTATTTTCCAGGAACATAAATGTGTAAAACAAAAGAACAGTATCAGTGGAATTTCTTTCCTTTTTTAAAAATTGACGCTTAACTTTGTAAAACTATATCCCACATTCTGAATCCTGGAGTAACTTCAGCTCTTTAGCAGGAGAAGCTATTAAAACATTAAGAAAAGTAATGTTGAAAGGATTCTTTAATGAAACCCTTAGTGAATATGACAGTGAGTAGTGAAAAATAAGTTTATTAAGCACTTCACATCCTAGAGTTTCATGAAACCCTATGAAGTTTTAAATAAAAAATTTATTTACTATTAAGTGTAGTTAGTTTTTAAAATGTTAATGAATAAAGAACTTACTCTCTCAGGTTTATCTTTTACAATCTTTGACCAATTAAAGGGGAAACTATTTTTACTTAATAAAATATTTAGAAGGCTGTAGACTAGGAATCTTTGAATTGGATGAAATTTAGTATTTATTTAATTCATATACTCAAACAGCCATCAGACATAAGATTCAGGTCTTATTTTCTAAATTATATTATTGTATGTATATATGAAATTTCAAAATCAATTTGGTCTCTTTCTGCTTGAAAATAGTGCATGAAGTAAATAAGTAATTCAAATATATGGATGTTTAGTCCAAATTTAGAAATTTTCACTGTTTGTAAAATTAGTTCATTCTACCTGATGTTAATATATCTTTTCTTAAAAACTTATTCGAGTATGTTTTTCCTTTTATTTTTGGTTTATATTACAATACCTATATACTTATGAATCTTTGCAAGTAAACACATAGAATTTAAACTAAAAATGACAGGAGATAGAAGTTTTACTGTCTATATATTATGTTAGCATTTTATAAATAGCTGTGATGATGAAGATAATATGATAATACCAGTGATTCATTAGTCTGAAAACTAGAAATGTCACTTTTTCAGACATAGTATAAGTCAGATTTAGTTGCAGATTTGTTTAGTGTATGTAATTTCATGTATACACTGCCCTACATTAATAGAATGGTACTACTATGGTAAAAATATTAAACATGGTCATATTTGAATTTCAATCTAATGACTTTTTAGAATTCAACTTTATACAGATAAATGCAAAACTGAAGATGATTTTAAAGTTTGAACAATTATACTTTACATATTATGCTCATCATATGCTCATCACAAGAAGAGCATATAGACTCATAATTCAGATTTTATAATTTCAGCATAGCAGAGTGAGTATATGAATTGCTTTGGGGATGACAAAAATCCGATTCTGAATCCAAGCATATAGCTTAATATTCAACCTTCTCTATATAATTACTCCATATCAGTTTCAAATGGGAAATATAACAGAATCTTCCTCATAAGGATTTATAGAAAAAATATGAGCTGATATATGTACAGTCTTTAAGATGCTAGTATATATATATACACACACACACATATGTAATATAAATATGGTTGTATGTTGTTAACTTAATTATCCATTAATGTGTAGTTTTACAAACATTATTATAACTTCTTTTTCTTATGATTTTACAACCGTGACATTTCAAGTACTTTTGATATGGGCGACTAACAGTGACCCATCTGTCAGTCAGAAGTCCTCGTGGGTCCCTCTGTCTGTCTGCTAAAAGTCCTCATGGGTCCATCTGTCTGTCTTCTAAATGAAGTACTTCTTTTCTGGGCTACTGCAATTTTACAAAGTACCTTGTAGAGATTAGATACATTTGTCCCCTCTAGACAGAGGTACCTGAGTACAGACCTTAATAAATGGAGTGTAGTCTGATTGAATGAATATTTCCATGCAGGCAAAAAAAAAAAAAAAATGTCCTACCAACACAAATCAACAGCCTTGATTTTTTTTTCCTGCTAAATAAGATTCAAAGATGTGAGGAAAACTAAATTAGAAAAGTGGTATTGCTTGTATTTATTGCCAATACAATTATTTTTGGAGTCTTTTAAACAGGAAAATTTCTTTACTCAATAGCAAGTTATAGCTATTGCTCAAGTTTTCAAAACATCATTATTTCTGTGTTCTAATTTTTTTAAATAATCAAAACAGATTATTGCAGGTCTTTTATATTTTTTAACAAATAGCCATCTTTGGGGAGATTGTTTATTTCATGGAAGCAATGAGTAGAATATGACATATGACGGCTATTTGAGTAGAAAAGCTTTGTGATGAACATTTTGCATTTTTTCAAACTCCTCAGAAAATATTTTGCATTCAATTTTCTGTGGAGAAATCAGTGAATAATAATTTATAACAACTATGCTATTTGATAACTCTACAAGGCCTGAAAAAAGTAAGATTAGCAAACTCTTTTGAGATGGCCAATACTAAAACCATCTCAAAAGCCACTAAGAGTTTGATTATTGCTTTATGGTGTCCACATATCTTTTTAATGCATATATTATCCAATATACGCACTTAAAAGTTGAATTTTAGTAGACATGATTTTCCTATAGAACAATGTTATAAGATGGAGATAGCCTTTCCGTTTATCCTCTTTTCCCAGTCTAGATGGATTTAGTTCATGGTCCTTGTGATTATCTTTCTAAATTTATTGAGTTATAATTGAATCACAATAAACTGCAAATATTAAAAATATACCATTTGATCAGTTGTGACTTATGTATACAACTGTGAAACCATCATCATAATCAAGAAAATAAACATTGCCGTCTCACCCAAGAGATTCCTCATCACCTTTTATAATTCATTCGTTCTTCCATCCTAACCCCAGACAATCATGAATTAGCTTTTTATCACTGTAGCTTTTCTGGGACTTTTACAAATGGAATTATCCTGGGTGCACTCATTTTGACTTAACTCGTTTTAACTTGTGTTTTTTCCCCTGTTATTAATAGTATGTCAAATTACGTTGATTAATTTTTCAAATATTTAAAAACAACTTTTCAATCCTTAGAGGTCTATAGACCCTACTGGTGATGTATGTTGTCTTATTTATATTACATACAAATCAGTTCTTACTCAACATAATGATCTTAAGATGTACCCATGTTTTTTGTATTCAATATTATTATTATTATTATTTTGCTGAGTAGGATTTGAACACATAGCTAAACCAAATTTTTTTCATCCATTTGCCCTATTAGTGGGCATTTGTGTTGCTTCCAGGTTATGGCTTCTATAAAGCCACTATAAACATTCATGTCTACATTTTGGTTTGGTTGAATACCTAGACGTGGAATGCGTGGGTTATTTGGTAGGTGTATGCTTAACGTAAAAAAAAAAGAAAATTATCAAACTATTTTTCAAAGTGGCATTAACCATTTAATACTCCCTTCAGCAGTGTATGACAGTTCCAGTCATTGTGTATCCTTGCCAACCTCTGATATGCTCAGTCTTTTTCATTTTAGGCATTCTAACTAGATGCATTGTAGTGTTACACTGTGGTTTTAATTTGCACTTCTCTCTTGACTGATGATGTCTGCATTTTGCCAGGTTCTTGTGGGCCATTTATGCATATTGTTTTGTGAGGTGTCTTTTCAAATTTTTTGCCCATTTTAAAAATTGAGCTGTTTGTCTTTAGTTTGAGTTTTAAGAGTTTTACAAAATATCCTGCATAAAGATTTTTTGTCTGATAGATGTTTGCAAATATTTTTTCCAGTATGTGACTTGCCTTATTTTTGTTTTCTTATTGGTGTCTTTCCAAGTGTAAATGCTTTTAATTTTGATAAACTTTAATTTATCAATTTTGTTCTTATGTTTGACACTCTTTGTGTTCTAAGAAACTTTTACTCCAAGATCACAAATATTTTCTTTTATTTTTAGTATCAGAATGTTGTTGTTTCAGGATTTGCACATAGGTCATGTCCCATTTTGAGTTAATATTTGTGTATGATGTAAATGTCAGTGTTCACTGTTTTCTACATAATCATATCCAGTTTATTCAGCACATTTTTCTGAAACGACTTTCTTTTCATGATTTGTATTGCCTTGGTCTTTAAATCAGAAATTAATTGACTACCAATTAGTGCACCTATTACTGAACTCTCTACCTGATTATTTATTCATTTTTTTACTAATACCATAATATCTTGATTACTGTAGTTTTAGAAAACATTTTTCAATCATGTGGGTAAATACTCCTACTTTTTATTCTTTGTAAAACATTGCTGTAGCAATTTTGGGTCATTTTCATTTCTACACACGTTAGAATAAGCTTATTAACTTCTACAAAAAGTTGTGGTTTTAATGGGGATTTCATTTAAGCTACAGATCATAATGAAGAGAATTGAAATTTTTAAAAATCATGGAGTTTTCTATTTCCTGTACATAATATAACTCCATATATTTTGGTCTTGTTTAAGTTTTTTTTACAATGTTTTCTAGTTTTCAGGGTAAATGTCTTGGACATCTTTTATTTAATTTGTTCCTAAGTATTTTTTTTTAGTGCTACAGTAAATGAATTTGTTTTTAATGTCATATTTGAATATTTTCTTGCTAATATAGGAAACACGATTTTTTTATATTAACCTTGTATCCTATAGCCTTGTTAAATTCATTTATTAGTTCATGGGTTTTTTTAATGTAAAAAGTTATATAATCTGAAAGTAGGGACCATTTTGCAAATTTTCTATCTTTATGCTTTTAACTTATTTTTCTTATTTTATGGCAATGAATGGGATATATATTGAATATAATTTTATATATATTGAATGTATCTTGTGTAAGCAGGTATTCTTACTTTTTTTCTGACCTCATGTGGAAAATAATTCAGTCTTTCAGCATTAGCATTAAGTATGATGTTGGCTGAAAGTTTTCCTTGGATGCTGTTTATCAGTTTGAAATTTACTATTAGTCTTAGTTTCCTAAATATTTGTTATCAAGAACATGTACTAAATTTCGTAAAACGCTTTTTCTACACCTATTGAAATGATCATGTGGGTTTTTTTTTCCTGTTAGTATGTTGAATTACATTGATTGATTTTTCAAATATTTAGAAATAACTTTTCATTCCTTAGAAGTATATAGATTCCACTGGAGTCATGTAGTATGTTAGCTTATTAATGTAACATATAATTCCATTTTGTAAAATATCTTTAAAAAGTTTTAGTCTATATTAATGAGGAATACTAGTCTATGAATCTCTGTATTTATAATGTCTTTGTCAGGTTCTGATAGGGTTATCCTGGCTTCATAAACTCATCTGTGCAGTGATCTCTCCTCATCTATTTTCTGAAAACTTTCTTATATTACTGATGTTATTTCCTTCTTGAATACCAGAGAGAATTAACCAGTGAAAATTTCAGGGCCCTGAGTTTTCTTTTTAGAATTGTTTTAACATATTCGATTTCTTTACTGGATACAGGTTAATTTAGTTTATCTGTTTCTTGTTGGGTTGATCATGTTAAGTTTTATTTTTCAAGAAATGTTTCTAGTTCAACCAAGTTGTTGGATTTGTTCATATAAAGTTGTTTGTAGCATTTCATTATTTTAAATTTTAATATCTTTAAAATTTCTACTGAAAACTACTTTTTATTCTTTATATTAATAATTTGTATTTTCCCCCCAGATCAATAATTTGAACAGGTACTTGAAACTTTTGTTGATATTCTCAACAAACCAGTTTCAGGCTCTATTAATTATCACTCTTAACAGACACTTTTCTATTTCATAATTATTTTTTCCTATCATAAATTTGAAAAAGAAAAATTGTTTCTCTAGCCTCTCAAAGTATAGAGTTATTACTTCAAGATTTATTTTTTCCCAGTATAAAAATTTAAAATTACACATTTCTCTCTAAACACAGTTTTAGTTGCACAACACAGTTTTACTATGTCATTTTTGGTGGTTATTCAGTTAAAATAATTTTCAATTTCTTTTTTTATTTAATTTCTAGCCCACTAATTATATAGTGATGTTTAATGTCTAGATACTTGAACTTTTCTTAGAGAGCTTATTGGTATTGGTGTCTAATTCTGTTGTCTTCTGAGAATAAATTTGGTATGATCTCCATCCATTTAGATTTATTGAGGTTTGATATATGGTCTAACATGCAGTCTATCTCAGTTAGTGTAATAATGCCCTTAAAAAGAAAGTGCATTGTGAAATTGTTCGATGCAGACTTTTATAAATGTCACTTAGATCTTTTCTTATCTTTCTTATTTTTTTGTCTACTTGTTCTATCAGTTGTTGAGGAGTGTTAAAATTTTCTACCATAATTGTATAATTGTGTATCTTCCTTTTCGTTTTGCCATTTTTTGCGGCATATATTGTATTCTCAGGCACATGCACATTTATCATTGTTTGATCTTTCTGCTTGTCACTTTTTACTATGAAATATCGCACTTTATCTCCACTAGTATTTTTTGCCTTGAAGTCTACTTTATGTGATATTAGAATGGCCACTCCTTTTCTTGTTAACCTACAATTTGAATACTATATGTATTTTTATGTCCATTTATTTTCAAATTATGTGTCTGCATAGTTAAAGTGTGCCTGTTAGAGTCAGGTTACTAGGGGGTCTTTTTTTATCCCCTCTATAAATTTCTGCCTTTTAATTGGTGTCATGAAACTAATAACATGTAATTTACATTAAATGTTATGTTAAATGCCATTGAGTTGTTATTGATATGGCTGGATTTAAGTCTGCATCTTATTTGTATTTTCTTTGTACTCTGTTTTCTGATTCTTTGTTCTTGCTTTCCTGCCTCCAGTTTTTTTTGGTTTTTTTTTTTTTGGTGCTAAGGGTTTATTTGAATATTTTGTAGTATTCCATTTTGTTTTACCTATTGAATTTTTGCTATTTTTTTAGTTTAAGAAATAATGTTTATAAGAATTATAAAATTTGTACCAAAATGTTATGATCTATTTCTTGCTAATATTGTATCATTGTATGTATGTAATGTAGAAACATTTCAATCTCCTTGCCATACTGATCTTTATAGTATAGTTGTCATGCTTATTAGACCTGTATATATTGAACATACCACCAAATGTTATTTTTGCTTTAAATAATCACATATTTTAAAGCTTTTAAGATAAAAATATAATTTTATATCTAAGTAAATATTTGTTATTTCTGTTTATCTTTTATTTCTGAAGCTCCATATTTTTCTAGGATACACTTTTCCATCAGTCTAAAAAGTTTTCTTTAACATTTTTTATACAGCAGATATGCAACTGATGTATCTCTTAGTTTTCTTATATGTGAGAATGTTGTTCTTTTGCCTTCATTACAGAAGGATATTTTCACTGACCATAGAATTCTGGGTTGACAGTTTTATTATTTTAGGACTGTGAAAATGTTGTTCCACTGTCTCTGGCCCCTGTGTTTTCTGATGCACACCTCACATTCACATTGTTGTTATCATGTACTTGATGTACTACTTTAGCTGCTATTAAGACTTTTTTTCTCTGTATTTGCTTTTCAGTAGATTGACTTATAAAGTATGTTGTCATAATTTTGCTTGAATTTATTCTGTTTCGGGTTTATTAAGCATCTTACATCTGTAAATGAATGTTTTTCAACAAATTTAGGAAGCCTTCACTCTTTAAAGTTTCTACTTTGCTGCTAAATATTCTTATATTTTCATTCTTTTCAATAGTGTATCATTTGCTTCTTGGAGGAGAGTTATAATAGCTGTTTTAAAAAAACCCTGAGAGTTTCAATGTCCACCCCATCTCAGGGTTGGCATCTGTTTATTGCCTTTGTTGCTGTTTTTGTTTGTTTTTTGTTTTTTTTTTTGTTTTTTTGTTTGTTTGTTTGTTTGTTTTTTTGAGATGGAGTCTCTCTCTGTTGCCCAGGCTGGAGTGCAGTGGCACGATCTCGGCTCATTGTAAGCTCCACCTCCCGGGTTCATGCCATTCTCCTGCCTCAGCCTCCTGAGTAGCTGGGACTACAGGCGCCTGCCAACATGCCCGGCTAATTTTTTGTATTTTCAGTAGAGACGGGGTTTTACCGTGTTAGCCAGGATGGTCTTGATCTCCTGACCTCGTGATCCGCCCTCCTCGGCCTCCCAAAGTGTTGGGATTACAAGCGTGAGCCACCGCGCCCGGCCAATTGCTGTTGTTGTTAATAAACAATCTTTATTTTAGAGTAGGTGTAGGTTCACAGCAAAGTTGATCAGAAAGGACGGGGGGTTCCCATATACTCCTTGCCCCACCCTAACATATAACCTTCCCTATTATCAATATCCCATATGAGAGTAGGAATTTATTATAACAGATAAAACTACATTGACTCATCATTATCACCCAAAGTCTATAGTTTACATGTTCACTCTTGGTGTTGTACATTCTAAGAGTGCAGACAAATATGTAATGACATGTACTCACCATATTAGTACCTAAAAGAATAGTTTTACTGCATTAAAAATCTTCCTTTCTTTACCTAATCTTCCTTTCTCTACCTATTCATCCTTCTCTCCCTGATTAACCCCTGGAAGTTGCTATTTTATTTATTTATTTATTTATTTATTTATTTATTTATTTATTTATTTTTTTACTGCCTCTATAATTTTGGCTTTTCCAGGATGTATATAGTTGCAGTCATACAGTATGTAGCCTTTTCAGATTAGCTCCTTTTGCCAAGTAATATGCATTTAAGGTTCTTCTATGCATTCTCTTTTTTTTTTTTTTTTTTTTTTGAGATGGAGTCTGGCTGTGTCTCCCAGGCTGAGTGCAGTGGCGAGACCTAGGCTCACTGCAAGCTCCGCCTCCCAGGTTCACATCATTCTCCTTCCTCAGCCTCCCGAGTAGCTGGACTACAGGCGCCCACGACCACGCCCAGCTAATTTTTTGTGTGTTTTTAGTAGAGACAGGTTTTCACCTTGTTAGCCACGATGGTCTTGATCTCCTGACCTCATGATCCACCTGCCTCAGCCCCCAAAGTGCTGGGATTACAAGCATGAGCCACTGCGCCTGGCCTTCTGTTATGTATTTTCATGACTGATAGGCTCATTTCTTTTTATTGCTGAATAACATTCTACTAGCCAGATGTGGTACATATTTATCAGTTTACCTACTAAAAGGCATCTTGGTTGCTTCTAAATTTTGGAAACTATGAATAAAGCTACTAGATAATTATGTGCAGTTTTCATGTAGGCATAAATTTTCAAATCATTTGGATAAATACCAAGAAGTGTGATTGTTGTATGAATGTGCTTTGTTTTATGAGAAATTGCCAAAATGTCCTGCTAAACCCTTTTGGATTCCTGCCAGCAAGGAAGAGAGTTTGTTTTGCTTCATAACTTTTCCAGGAATTTTTGTCATCACTGTTTTGAATTTGCCCCAAAACAGCACTATTTTCTTTTGGTATGTTGTGGTTTCTCATTGTTGTTTTAATTTGCAATTATCTAATGACATATGATGTTGAACATATTTTCGTAGGCTAACTTTCCATCTGTATATCTTCCTTGTTGAGGGGTTCAACATATTTGTGCATTTTTAAGTCAGATTGTTAGCTTTTTTATTGTTGAATATTGAACTTTTTGTATATTTTGGATAACAGTCCTTTATCAGGTATGTCTTTTGCAAACACATTCACCTGCTATGTGGTGTATCATCTGATTCTCTTGATATTGTCTTTTCAGAACAGAAGTTTTAAATTTTAATAAATCCCAGATTATCAATACATTCTTTCATGGAATATATCTTTGGTGTTGTGTCTGAAGAGTCATCACCATACCCAAGATTATTTAGGTTTTCTCCTATATTGTCTTCTAGGAGTTTCATGGTTTTGTGTTTTACATTTAGGTCTATGAACCATTATGAGTTAATTTTACTGAACAATTTAAGGTTTGTATTTAGATTTTTTTTGCATGTGGCTGTCCAGTTGTTCCAGCACTATTAGTTGAAAAGATTATCATTGCTCCATTGTATTTCATTTGCTCCTTTTGTCAAAGATCAGTTTAGTATATTTATATGGATCTTTCTCTAGGATCTTTATTCTATTCCATCGATCTACTTATCAGTTCTTCCACCAATACTACCTTGTATTCATTATCACAATATTATAGTAAGTCTTAAAGTCAGATAATTCAGTTCTCTGTCTTTGTTCTTTACCTTTAATATTGAGTTAATTGACTATTCTGGATGTTTTTCTTCTTATAAATTTTGAATATGTTTGGAAAGATCCACAAAATAACATGCTGGGATATTAATTGTGAGTGTATTGAATCTATAGATCAAGTTGAGGAAAACTGACATCTTGACAGTATTGAGTCATTCTATCCATGAACACAGAATATTTTTATTTTTCAAGTTGTTCGATATCCTTCATCAGAGTTTTGTAGTTTTCTTCATATAGATCTTATATTTATTTTATTAGATTTATACATATGTATTTCTTTTCTGAGTGCTCATGTAAATGGTGTTGAGTGATAAATTTCAAATTCTTCTTAAAATGATTGATGTTTTATATACCTTGTATACACAATCTTGTAACAATCATTTATTATTTCCAAACTTTTTGTCAATTATTTTGGATTTTTTACATAGACAATTATGTAATCTGTGGAAAAGTTTAATTTTTCTCTTCCCTATCTGAATACATTTTATTTCCTTTTCTTGTCTTATTGCATCAACTAGGACTCCCAGTATGATGTAGAAATGCAATATTAACAGAGGACATCCTTGCCTTGTTTCTGATCAGTTTGAGAAAATTTCCTTCTGTTCCTAGTTTTCAGAACATGTTTTAAAATCATGAATGAATGCTGTATTTTGTCAAATGCTTTCCTGCATCTATGATATGATAATTTATTTATTTTTTCTTTAGCTTGTTGATGGTGATACTAATTTATTTTCAAATGTTGAAACAGCCTTGCATACCTGGGATAAATTCCACATAACTATAACATTTACTTATTTTGTATACCGAGGGATTCAATTTGATAATATTTTGTTAAGGATTTTTACACTTATGTTCATGAGAGATATTGGTCTGTAGTCTTATTTTCTTTTAATGTCTTCACCTGGTTTTGATATTAGGGTGATGTGGCCTCATAAGATGAGTTAGTAATATTCCTTCCGCTTCTATATTCTGAAAAAGATTGCAGAGAATTTGTATATCTTCTTCCTTAAATGTTTGATAGGCTTCACCAGTGAACCCATCTTGTTCTGATGCTTTCTCTTTAGAAAGTTTAATAATTTTTTATTCAATCTTCCTATTGGACATAGACCTTTTCAGATTTTCTAATTCTTTATTTATGAGTTTTTACAGATTGGATCTACCAACAAATTCATTTATTTCATCTAATTTATCAAATTTGTGAGCACAGAGTTTTTCATAATATTCTTTTATCCTCCTTTTAATGTCCATGGGATCTGAGGTGATATCTCCTTTTTTTCCTGACAATAATAATTGGTAACTTATCTCTTTTTTACTTAGTTGGCTTAGCTAGAGGCTTATAAGTTTTATTAACATTCTGAAAGAACGAGGTTTTGGTTTGGATGCTAATTCTATGGTGACTTTCTGCTGTCTGTTTTATTATTTCTGGTGTAATTTAATTTTCTTTTGTTCTGTTTATTTCAGATTTATTTTCCTCTCTTTAGATTCTTGGGATAGAAGCTTAGATAGTTGATTTTAGAACTTTCCTCTTTTCTGATATATTCATTCAATGCTATAGACTTCCCTCAAGGAAAAGTTATATTTTGATTTTTATTTTGTTTATAATATTTTTAAATTATTCCTGAGATTTTGTCTTCAATCCATGTATTACTTAGAAGTGTGTTTTTACATTTCCAATTATTTTGGGATTTCCCGGTTATCTTTCTGTTATGGTTTGAGAGCAGTTATTGGATTATGTATATTCGTTCAAATTTTTAAGAGTTTTCTTTTTGGCCATGAATGTAGTATATCTTCGGGAATGTCCATGTGAACTTTAGAATGATGAGTAATCTGCTGTTGTTGGTTATAGGAGTATATATATGCAAATTATCTTTTTTGATTAATAGTGTTTTTTAGTTCAGCTTTGTCCTTACTAATTTCTGCCTGCTGTATCTTTTTATTTCTGTTAGAACGGTGTTTACCATTTAAATGTAATAGTGGATTCATCTATTAGATATCTATTAGATTTTGCTTCATGTATTTTGTTAGATGCATATGCATTAAAGATTTATGTCTTATTGGTGTACTGACTTTTTACCCTTATTATCATATAATGCCTCACTTTATCTCTAATAGTTTTCCCTCCTCTGAAGTTTGCACTGTGTGAAATTAATTTAGCTACTCCTGTTTTCTTTTTATTAGTTTTAGAATGTTACCTTTCCTTTTACTTTGTATGTGTTTTTATATTTAAAGTGTGTCTCTTGTAGATAACATGTAATTGAGCCTTGTTTTTTTTTTTTTTGATCCACTCTGACAACCTGTCTTTAATGAGTGTATTTAAATCATTCATATTTAAGGCAATTATATATATAGTTAGAATAATATTCACCATATATGTTACTATGTTCTTCTTATTGTCCTTGTTCTTTGTTTCTATTTTTATCTTCCACAATTTTTCTACATTCTGTGGTTTAAGTAGAGCATCCTCTTATATGATTATGTTTCTGTCTTTTCTTCATACGTCAATTATACTTCTTTGTAAATCTTTTGTTAGTTGCCCTAGGATTTTTTTCTTTCTTTCTTTCTTTCTTTTTTTTTTTTTTTTTTTGACATGGTTTTGCTCTGTTATGCAAGCTGGAGTGTATTTTGTGATCACAGCTCACTGCAGCCTTGATTTCCTGGGCTCAGGTGATCCTTCCAGTACCACCATGCCTGACTGATTCTTTTCTACTTTTTGTAGAGATAGGGTCTCACTATGTTGCTCAGGCTTGTCTCAAACTCCTGGGTTCAGTAAATCCACCAGCCTTGGCCTCCCAAAATGCTGGGATTAAATGCATGTGCCGCCTCACCTGGCTAGGTTTTTAAATATGAACTTACACCAATTCCAAGTCAACTATTAAATAACACTATACTGATTTATGAGTAATGCAATTACCTTATAAAATATTTCCAATGCCTCTCTCCTGCCTTTTCTGTCATTACAATCATTCATTTTACTTATACATCAGCATATATGCAGTGAAATCCATTATTGCTATTATTATTTTGAAAAAAACTCTTATACCTTAGATCAATTAATAATAATAAAAATATTTTACCTTCATTTATTCATTCTCTGAATAGTTTCTTTATGTAGATTTAAGCTTCTCACTTATATAATTTTTATTATTTCTGAAAAACTTCTTTTAACATTGCTTGCAAGGCAGGCCTACTGGCAAAAAATTCCTCAATTTTTGTTTGTCTGAGGAAGTCTATATTTCTCATTCACTTTTGAAGAATGATTTCTCAGGGTACAGAATTCTAGTTTGGTGGTATTTTTCTCTCAACACTATATATTTCACTTTAGTCTCTCTTGTATGCTTTCTGAGAAGTCAGATGTAATTCTTACCTTCGCTTGTATAGGTAAGTTGTTTTTTTTCCCCTTCTGGGTTCTTTTAATATTTTTAATTTATCTTAGATTTTCTGATATTTGAATATGATATTCCTAGATTTTTGGTCTGATATTTGAATATTATACTCCTGGAATTTTGGTTTGATGTCTGACATTAATTTGGGGAAATTGTCAGTCACTATTGCTTCAAATGTTGATTCTATTCTTTTCTCTCTTTCTTCTTGTATTCCTATTGTGTGTAATTACATATTTTGTTGTTGTCCCAAAGCTTGTAGATATTCTGTTTAGTTTTGTATTTCCCAGCTTTTTTTCTCTTTGCTTTTAGTTTTGGAAGTTTTGATTATCAGCTCCTCAGACTCAGATTCTTTCCTTGGCAGTGTCTAATTTACTAATGAGCCCATCAAATGTATGCTTCATTTCAATTACGGTGTTTTTTATCTACAGCATTTATTTTTGATTCTTTGTTATAGTTATCATCTTTCTGCTTACATTAGCCATTCTGTTCCTGCCTGTTGTCTACTTGTTTATTAAAGTTCTTAGCACGGGAATCATAGTTTGAAAAATTCCCTGAATAATAATTCCAACCTTTCTGCCATATCTGACTCTGGTTTGATGCTTATTCAGTCTCTTTAAACTGTGGTCTCTTTTCTTTGCAGTATGCCTTCGAATTTCATGTTGAAAGGTGAACATGATGCACTGGGTAAAAGAAACTATGGTTTCTTTTAATAAGCCCTTAGCTATGTGTTGATAAGGTGAGAGGGGAACGACTCATTCTATGATTAGATCTCAGAGTTTGGTGAGCCTGAGCCCTGGACTGTGAACTTTATCAGTGCTTCACAGTCCCTCACCCCATGACCTTAGGTGGAACAGGATGGCTGAAGGTGGCTGGGGTTATTTTCCTTCTTCCACGTGGAAGACCAGAGGGAGCTGTAGTAGGGAACTTCCTTTCTCTCACACTGAAGGATAATGCTGAACTGCAGTTAGGCACAACATACATTGTTATATCATGCTTTGCTGTATGCTTTGTGGATATTGCTGTTGTTACAAATTGAAGGTTTGTGGCAACCTTGAATCAAGCAAGTCTGTTGGCATCATTTTTTCCAGCAGCATGTGCTCACATCATGACTGTGTCACATTTCAGTACTTCTCACAATATTTTAAACTTTTCATTATTATTATAAGTATGGTTTATGGGACCCCAAAACAATTCCAACTGTAACATTAAAGATCCCTCATCACAGATCACCATAGCAGTTATAACCATAAAAAGATTTGAAATGTCATGAGAATTACCAAAACAAGTTACAGAGACATGAAATGAGCATATACCATCTTATATATAATAATAATGTACGCAATAAGATGGTAAACTTAAGTGATAAATGTTTTCTGTGTTCTGACTGCTCAACTGGCTCAACTGACCAGCTGTTCTCAAATTCTCTCCTCCATGAGTCTCTCTATTGCCTGAGACACAGCAATATTGAAATTAGGTCATTTAGTAACCCTACAATGACCTATGTGTGTTCAAGGGAAAGGAAAAGTCACAGGTTCAAGTGTTCAAGAGTCACTTGAAATAAAGAGCTAGAAATGATTAAGCTTAGTGAGGAAGGAATGTTGAAAGCTGAGATAAGCCAAAGGCCAGGCCTTTTGTGCCCTGTGAATGCAAGAGTTATGAATGCAAAGGAAAATATTTTGAAGGAAATTAAAAGTACTACTCTAGTGAACACATGAATGGTAAGGAAGCAAAACAGTCTTATTGCTGATATGGAGAAAGTTTTAGTAGTCTGACAGAAGATCAAACCAGCCACAACATTCTCTTATGCCGAAGCTTAATCCAGAACAAGGCCTTAACTCTCTTCAATTCTGTGAAAGCTCAGAGAAGTGAGGAAGCTTCAGAAGAAAATATCAAATCTAGCAGAAGCCGGTTCATGATGTTTAAGAAAATAAGTTGTCTTCACAACATAAAGTGCAATGTGAAACAGCAAGTGCTGATACAGAAACTGCAGGCAATTATCCAGAAGATCTAGCTAAGGTAAATTGTTGAAAGCTGCTACACTAAACAACAGATTTCCAATGTAAACAAAACAGCCTTCTAGAGAACAGAAATCAATGCCTGGCTTCAAAGCTTCAAAGGACAGCTTAAAACTCTCTTGTTAGGGAATAATGCAGCAACTTTAAATTGAAGCCAGTGCTCACTTACCATTTCAAAAATCCTAGGACCTTTAAGAATTATACTAAATCAATCCTGCTGTACTCTATAAATGGAATCACAAAGTCCGAATGACAGAACATCCATTTACATAATGGTTTACTGAATGTTTTAAGCCTACTGTTGTGACCTACTGCTGAGAAAAAAATGATTCTTTTCAAAATATTACTGCTCATTGACAATAAACCTGGTCACCCAAGAGCTCTGATGTAGATGTATAAGGAGATTAATGTTTTCATGCTTGCTAACACAACATCCATAGCCCATGGATCAATAGTAATTTAAACTTTCAAGCCTTCCTATTTAAGAAAGTCTTTTCATAATGCTATGGCTGCCATAGATAGTGATTCCTATGATATATCTGGACACAGTAAATTAGAAACTTTCTAGAAAAGATTCACCATTCCAGATGTCAATAAGAACATTTGTGATTCATGGGAGGAAAAGTTTGTTTCACAATGAGTTTGAAGCATTCAAGATGTCAGTGGGGAAGTTACTGCTGATGCGGCAGAAATAGCAAGTGAACTGGAACTGGAAGTGGAGCTCAAGGATGTAACTGAATTGCTGTAACCTCATGATAAAACTTGAACAGATGAGTTGCTTCTTATGGATAAGGAAATAAAGCGTTTTTTTTCTGAGATGGAATCTGCTTCTGGTGAAGAGGTTGTGAATATTGTTAAATGACATCAAAGGATTTAGAATATTATATAAACTTAGTTGATAAAGCAGCAGCAGAGTTTGAAAATACTCCAATTTTGGAAGAAGTTCTACTGTAGGTAGAATGCTATCAAAAAGCATCGCATGCTACAGAGAAATCTTTTATGAAAGGAAGAGTCAATTGATGTGGCAAACGTTATCATTGCCTTATTTTAAGAACTAGATAACAGACACCTCAAACCTCAGCAACCACCACCCTAAGCAGTTATAGACATAGAGGTGAGACCCTCCACCAGAAAAAATATTACAGCTTGCTGAAGGCTCAAATAGTCGTATTTTTTTAGCAATAAAGTATTTTTATATTAAGGTACATACATTTATTTTACACTTAATGCTATTGCACATTTAATAGACAACAAGATAGTGTAAACATAACTTTTATATGTACTGAGAAACTGAAAAAATTCTTGGCAATATTTTCTTTATTGTGGTGGTCTGGAACTGAATGTGTGATATCTTCAAGGTATGCTTGTATTTCCCTTTCTCGAGTTAGGTTAAACTATGATGAAATCCCAGCAGGTTACTCTGAGGGCATGCTTTTTTAAGAAGAACAGAATGTTCTGGTGTTTTCAACGTGATTCCTTTTCTCCTCCCACTTCCAGAAGCGTAAGAAGAAATCTTTATGATATTCACTTACAGGCCTTATAGAGCTCTTCCAAGTAAAACTCACAAAAGTGCAGGATTCCCCCATGACTGAGTCTCCTTGGTGTTTTTAACTCTTGGAAGTTTTAACTGTCAGAATATTGGTATTTTCTCTCTCATGTAACGTAAATTCAGAAGCTGTTAGGAGACTCATATAGGTAGTTTTAACTTCAGTTCAATTCTTTAAGTTTTTCCTCAATTGGTTTGGCTCTGTTACACATGCTTAATTCTGGAGATAGCCTGAGGTTTTTATGGTTCAAACAAAAATTAGGAAATTCCTCTCTTCATTTTTCTCATCTCAGATTCCCTGTACACTCTCTAACCTGCATTTTTCCCCTAGTTCCTCTGTCCAGAAACACAGGGTTTCTTTCAAAGTTTTAGGCAGAAAACAGTTGTTCTGCTCAGCTACTGGATCCCACCCTTGGGACAAAACCTTAATAAAATATGAAACAAAAACAAAACAAAATAAAACACAAGTAAGTTATATCTGTAGGCTAATTTCTCCAAATTTTGACTCTCTCCTATAATCTGCATGATTTACAGAATTGTCAGCTAGTTGTTTATTGCATTTTGTTCAGAGTTTATAGTTTTCAACAGCAGGAGAGTTGGGCTGTAGCGAGCTTACAAAGTCATAGGAGTATTGGCTTTCCCAGGATGTGAACGTTTGAAAAGTGTTCATTTCTTATGAAAAATGTATACCAGAGGTGTCCAGTCTTTTGGCTTCCCTGGGCCATATTGGAAGAGAAGAATTGTCTTGGGGCACACATAAAATACACTAAGACTAATGAAAGCTAGTATTTTAAGAAAGTTTATGAATTTGTTTTGGACCACATTCAAAGCCTCCTAGGCCTCATATGGACTGTGGTTCATGGGTTGGACAAGCTTAATGTGTACCATTAAAGAGACAAGCATGGTACTTGCTCTTGCCTCATCATCCAAATCCCTAAAATTGATACAATTCTATTATCTCACAGTTAAGTCTAAATCCTCCTTGCTCTGTCTTCTCTGTGAAACTTCTTTAAGAAAGAAAACAAAATAAGGTATCACTATTTAAAAAAATTGTATGTTTTCTATCTGGATTTTAAAATATCAAGGTGTGTTCACTACTTCTCTAAATATTATCTCTGTAAATATATAGAAGGTCTTCCATAAAATATGAACTTTACAAACAGAATGTTGGATGTGAGTAGACACAGATGACTACATAATATTTATTGTTTAATTGAGAAAAGACGAAGATAAAGGCATCATTCAGTATCTAACAAGTACAGGAATGGTTGAATGAAAAAGATTATGATAATGATGATAATTAAGTGTTTGCATTTTAAAATCATACACATGGTAGTTAACAATGTTGACTCTGGAGTCAAACAGCCCTGGCTTGAATTTTGGATTTGGAAATTAACCAGCTCTGAGATTACAGACAAGATACCCAGTCTCCCTGTCTCCTTCCTCATCTGTAAAATGGAATAACAGTGCTATGCATCTCATAGCGTCATTTGGAAATCAAATTAATGTTTGTAAAATACTTTAATCTGTGTATTGCAGTATTGAGTGTTTTATGAGTGTTTGCTTTTTTTTTTTTAATTTTTTTTTGAGATGGAGTTTCACTCTTGTTGCCCAGGCCAAAGTGCAATGGCATGATCTTGGCTCACTGCCAACTTCTGCCTCCCAGGTTCAAGCAATTCTCCTGCCTCATCGTCCGGAGTATCTGGGATTACAGGCATGCGCCACCATGCCCGGCCAATTTTATAATCTTAGTAGAGACAGGGTTTTACCATGTTGGCCAGGCTGGTCTCGAACTCACTCCTGACCTCAGGCAATCCATCCGCCTCAGCCTCCCAAAGTGCTGAGATTACAGGCATGAGCCACTGTGCCTGGCCTGTTGGCATTTTTTTTTTTTTTTTTTTTTTTTTTTTTTTAGAGAATACAACAAAAACAAAAACAAAAACAAAACATTTTTAAATTTATTATTTCTGAATTTAAGTGAAAAACACAGATATGGTTAACATAGGAGCCACGTTTGGCTTTGTAAAAGACTCAGGTTTATAGTTTATTATTTTAAAGAAGTCTTCAATACCTGAAGGCAAAAGCAAAATGCCATTCTAACGTGGTACTTTATCACTTACTCTTGTTAGAGTAGCATAGAGTCAGCAAAAGAGAAAAGCAAGGAAGCTTTGAGTTTACTTATAGGTGTTAAGTTTAATTCTTGTCCGTAGATCTTTGGTTCGCATGTGCATTTCGTAGTGTAGCTGTGGCTTTTTAATTCTTGAAAATATTGTCTGGAATCTGTTTCATGATTCATTTTTTGTATAATGTATTAAAACAACAAAATTACTTTCTAAAATCAGAAATTAATGTACAATTTTAAAAGAAATAAACTGTGGATAACAAACATAAGGTAAAAATGTGGTAGACTTAATACTCCAAAACAATCCAAGTCCAAATTCAGTGTGACACACAAATTGAATGCACATTAGTGTGAAAATCCCAGGGAATACCACACACCCAGGTAATATTAGAGTTTTGTAACAAAACTAATATAAAGCCTCACTGCATTCACAAACGTGTTGAATTTCTTTAATATAGAACAATATGTGCAGTTGTTCTTTCTAAAAGGAGGTTTTACGGTTTTCGTGGAAGAAATAGTCAAATGTATTTACATGATAGTATATTTTAGCAGTATTTAAAACGTAAGATGTTTTTATGGCAATAAGTTTAGCATTTGTTAGATTTTATTAGACTGTGTTAATAATCAATTATTTACTGAATCGAGACTCCACATAAAAATTTTTCTCTTTTGATTTTTGTTTTTAGGAGATATTTAAGTTCCACTACTGACCACTCGTATAAGAGTAGACAGAGCCACGACTTTGGTGTAATTCTTTTTTGAGAGTTATCCTTAGCCAAGACTCAAAAACGCATCTGTTTTTGGCTGTTTTATGTATAATTACATTCTTTGTTGCTGCACACTGAATTTGTCTGTCAAGTGTAGTGAAAAACAACACACAAAAATATGCCACATTATTTATGACCAAGCTTCAGTGATTCTGTAGGGCTGAACTTGAAACTGGTTTTCTCAGTTCTCCTTTCTAGATGGTACTGTACTTTACTATACAATAGCCTCAAGATATCCTGTTGCCAGTCAGACCATCTGGAATCAGATCAGCACCATTGTATTGTGATATGCAAATAAAGTCCCATATTTTGGGACTTTATTGACCTTTTGTTATAATTTTATATTTAGTAGGATTTGTGGCTAAAACTGTTTCAAGAAACTCAATGATGCATTTAAGGCAAATTTACATTTCTGAGCTCTATAGAGATCCAAAGTACCACTGTTTATATAGGATGCTACTTGTCCTCTAAAAGGGGCATTGCCCTGTTTAATTTGGATTTCTACTTTGCTGATTAGTGCATCATTGGATTATCTACTGCCAGCAATGAACAATAGTGTTTCATACATTTTATGTTTCCTCTTTTACAAATTTTGTCTCTGTATTGATGACCTTAGATTTTTTCCCCCCTTTAAGGTCTATTATTAGCCTGCAGCACTTTATTAACTTTTCAAAGAAGAAATCACCTTACATTTGCATTCTTGTTTGTATGTAATTACCAGGGTGTTTTAGAATTATCTGTTAATGTACAGCTTTCTTATTGGACTACATATTTCTTGAGTGCTGGATTTTTATATTCCATTACTTTAAATATTCCAGGAGCAACATCGATCACAAAGTTTGGCACTGTGTGTATAGTTAATAAAGATTAGTAAATGCATGAATGAATGCTTTACCCAGAAATGGCTAAGGCTTTGTTTGAAGTATCAGGGAGAATAAAGGGTTGGGAAAGCTGTAAGATGGCATATGTTATTCAAAAGCTAGGTGTTCACTTAAGTTGATTATTCTCTGTTGAAACAAAATAAGTATTATGCGTCAATTATTGTGCTTAAGTAAGGGATATAGAAACACAGTTGTAATAAAAGACTTGTGTTACATAATAAAGACATCAAAATATTCAAGGGAGGGAATAATAACTAAACCCAGAGTAATAAAAATAAAAGGACATTTAAAGGTGAGAACACATGTAAAAGATGAACATTCGTAATAAGCCCAGCAGTTCTGAGAAATATAAGTGTGTAAGAGCCCATTTGCCTTTTATACCATACTAAGGTGGTTGCACTTTGAACTATAGGCTATTAGAACATTCCTTAAGCAGAGGAATTAAACATTAAGATTTTTTTAAAATTCTTTTTGTGACAGTGAAGGAGCTAGTTTAGAATTGGAAGAATCTGACCTAAAAAAAAGAAAACATGAATTGTTGAATATTGGTTCAAATAAAAGGTACTTAGAGTAAGAGACAAGGCCATAGCAGAATCAGTGGAGTAAAGGGTCTTATTTTCAATATGGAATAGAACTGGTAGGTCTTTGGGACTGTTAGGATATGAGAGGTAAAGGGAGGGAGGAACTTAATATTTTTGGCCTTTAGTACATAGGTAATAAATAGGTGATATTTACTTTTTACAGGCACAAACTGTTTAAAATTTCTGCCTAATGTAGAGGTCTTTAAGTCTCTTTTGTATTACTTATGAACTATGTGTTTTAAACTGTGCTTTAAATTAGTAAAAGGCTATGGGACTATCCTGAGCCAAAGAATCATTTCACCATCTTTTCTATACTTCTTGGGTTTTATAGTAAACACACAGTTAATGTGAAATTATTATTAGCTAAAAGAAGTGTAATAAAAATATTGATATATTATTTAAATTATTGTTTAAGTAAGTTTTTTAAAAACTTGATGTTTTTAAAACATAAACTACTCTATTGCTGTTTACAGTTTGACTATATATAGTTCTTAGAAGAGTGGCAGGTATATAGTGAGTGCCAACTAAGTATTGTCTATTATTATAATTATTAGTATTACTTGTTCCTTGGATAATTGC
Source organism: Symphalangus syndactylus (assembly GCF_028878055.3). NCBI lineage: Eukaryota > Metazoa > Chordata > Mammalia > Primates > Hylobatidae > Symphalangus > Symphalangus syndactylus. The sequence goes on along the minus strand of NC_072441.2, from coordinate 56,542,832 downwards.
AAGAGCCTTTTAATTGATCTTTCTGCTTTTGTCATTTCTTCTGTTCTTTAAGCAGCAAACCTAGAAAAGCAAGTCGATTTCTCTCAAGTAGCACCCGACCAAAAGAACAAATGAATGAAGTGTGCCACCTCTTTGCTCATAACCTTCCAGTAGCATTTTATTTCATTTGTAGTTAAAGTTATTCCAGTAGTCTGCAGGATCTTATGTGACCCATACCACACCCTCTGCCTCTCCTGTCAGACTTTATCAGTGTCTCCTTTCCATGTTGCTACCTGTGGATTGTTGGTTCACAAGGTGTCCCTCACTTGAATATATTAATTAATCTCTTGCCTTAGGGCTGCTTGTGCCATGGGGCCTGGACATTCATTAGTCCTTCTGCCTGGAAAGCTCTCCCCTAGATAACGGCAATTTTTATTTCTTGAGTTCCTCAGTTGTCTCTGTCTCAGTGTCTCTTAATCAATGAAACTTTCCATGATCTCACTTTATAACAGAATATCCTACTTTCTGACACACCTTCCCTATCCTTTATTACTTTATGCTCTTTACAGCATTTATCACTTTCTGACATACTACATTTTTCTTATTTTGTTTCTCCCTCTGGAATATAAGCTCCTAGAATGCAGGAGCTTTGTGCTGTGTCCACAAAATCTAGAATAGTACCTAACATGTAATACTAGTGTTTTTTAGTGAATGAATAAATATACTTTCTAGCACTTATTAATTCAAAGGGTATAGGTCATCTATAGCAGACAAGGAAGTGGGAAGCAAGATCTGTTACCTTTTTCTAACCTTTTAATTAATTAAATTTATTTGATGCAATACAGCCATATTGGTAGTTATGCTTTAGTAAGAATCCTTGTTTAACGTTGATAACATAGAAATTATAAATGTACAGTTTTTTGGTAGTGTTTTATCCAACTTTTGACATTTTCTGTAGTACTTGGTAAGCAGATGTTGAATTAGAAGTACATTCAAGTAATATGAGACGCTGCTAATTTTCTCAGAGCTGGTTCTTAAGTTAGTTTAGGGATTCTGCGCAATATAAGGGCTGTGTGGGAAGTAGTTCTGTCTGTGATTATATGGTTTCCCTCATTTTTTCCTTTGAATTATGGTTCAGATGCAATCTCTGATGCGTTTTTCAATTACACTAAAATTCTAAGCATTTTGGCAACTTTACCACAGAAAACAGTTGAGAAAAAAAAATCATTAACTGTATGGGGTGTTCGAAAAAAAAAAAACGGTGAGAGTTAATGCCTTGGCAAATTCAGAATTCTAAGTAGACAGGAACCATAGGTTTTCAATTAATCTTCTGATTACGGTAGTTACTTCTTAAGAATTTTATGCCACATTTAAGATTTAATTTCAGCCTTGTTTCTGGATATGCAATCAAAAACTCTGCCAAGAGCCACCAGGCTTTTCCTGAAAGCTCTAATATCAAATGTGAGCAGAAGTTTTAGGGTCTAGGGGATATCTTATGAAAATATTATAGAATGTTGTTAAGCTATTTATTTTACACTGGCACATACTAGGCTACTTATCTAAATCTATTTTTCTTTTCTTTCTATTACATTTTTCTTCATGTGTTTGATTTATAGAATAATGACTTTAAGACTCCTGAAACTGGAACTTATTTTTATAAAAATTATAACTAGAAGTCTGCCACTTAAAGGTTTGTTTTCCTTTAATTGACTCCAAACACTGGAATAAAATATCTTATATTTGTATATACTTTATAGTTTATAAACAGCTTAAGTCTATATTAGTTGTGTTTAGAATTTCTGAGGAAATACAAGTAATAGTATTCTTCATTTACAGGTGTTGAAATAAAGTCTTTCAATGGTGAATAAATTATTGACCAGGAGATCCATTTATTGATCATTTATTGAATACTTACTATGAGAAGGCCTAGTCCAGAATTGTGAAAATCTCTGACAAGAAAATGGAAAAGTCCCTGCTTTCATGAAGTTTATAGTCCAGTGAATGTAACTGAACAAAACAGATTGACTCGTTAAGTAAGGAGCCCAGGCTATAAACTATACCTTTTATTGTCTTTTAGAGATGCTATACCTTCCTGACATGTGACATACATACTGGTTATTCAAATCCTTAAACTTACTATTTGGTCATCCAGATATACATATAAAATATATATTTCATATATATGATGTATTTCATATATACCTTGTATATATTTCATATATATGATGTATTCTATATATTTCATATATTTCACATATATGATGTATTTCATATATGTGATGTATTTTGTATATATGATGTATTTCATATATATATATATTTATATACAGGATACCAATTTCTATTTTAGGTCTCCAAGTAGATGGTGTTTCCCCAACTTCTCATATTCTTTTGGGTTCACTCTGAGTTCCCACAGAAAACAGAACTCTCCTCAGACAGTTTCAGAAGTTTGAGTAGGGAGGCTGGGAAATCTAGGAATCAGCATTACCTTCCTGAGGACTGAAGGGGCAAGAGGCATAAATACTGGTACAGTGCTCAGTGAGGAGCTGGAGTTCTGTAGAAGTACTTTCTAGCAGTGTCAATAGTGATAAGGGTCCCAGACTACTGTGACAAGCTAGGAAAGTATGGGGGTAAACGATGCCAACCTTTTTCCTTTCCCACCTTCCAAACTCCTGGTGGTAGCTTCCATGTCTGTCCTGGAAACCAACCTGCAGGAGAGTCTGGTGATGCAGACTTTAGGGGTCAGATTCTTTCAGGCACAGAGTAAGAGACAGAACTGTTAGTAATAGGAATTGGGGATTCCAACAGAGAATAACAAGTATTCCTTTACTTAAAAGAAAAACTGACCACTTTCACATAAATTATGCCAGGGAATTCTAGATAAATCCTCTAATTTTCTCAGGTGAAACTTATTTCAAATTTTTTATATCTTCATAATTGGAATATAGCAGGTAGTGAAGAAATATGTGTCTCATATCTTATGTATTTGTGTACAATAATCTCAATAACCAGTCTATAAGTATTTGAGAGGAGATTTCTTTTCCTCCTATTCATAGTGTCGGCATGATGCTTTGTCTCCATAAATATTTGTTGAATTAATGGATAGATGAATGACTGGTAAACAGTCAAAGACAAATATTCTCAAAGTAATCTGGCTGTTAAAATCCTTGTGCAACTTCGAATTAAAAGTTATAGGAGAACTATAAGTACTATTTTATTTATAATATATCTTAGCCTATTAATTTGTTATAACACATACAAAAGAAAACATTTTGTTTGGGGAAAAAAATACAGCTTTTCCTAAAATAACAAATCTATATTGTTATACAACAATGTTATATAACAGATTGTTTTTGCCTTCAGCCAAAATACAGTTTTTCTAAAATATACCCATTTCAGTAGGGAATTCTAGCTTTCAATTTTGACCAAGCCATCCATCATTTCCTGTCAACAGATATTGCATGTTCAAGGTACAAACTGACTATATTTTGTAGAGCAAATAGGTTTTCACATTTGATACAAAAAATAATTTTTGTTTTCAGAATTTAAAAAAATAAAGGTGTGCTGATTATATTATATATATGCATACTTTAAAAGTCCTCTCAGAATTATATACTTTATAAAGTAGCTTATTTAGATTTAAAGAGACTTCAATTCTCTAAAGAATGAATGTATCATTCATTGTTATAGAGGATTGCAACAGAGCAAAAATAAGGGACTATTTTTAAAAGACCTGTTATTTCTGGGATAGTACCATTTTATATAAAATTAAAATAATAAATGTATAGAAATGCAATTACCAATTATTTATTTTTATTCTCTGACAGGTATTTTCTCTGAGAGACTTAGAACAGGCACCAAAAAAAAAGCATGATGCTAAAAATTGATATGTGAAAAACTGATACCTAAATATCAGGTATTGTGTTGGAGGAATAAATGTATCAGTTCAACTGTTAACTCTTTATGAAATAGTGAAAATAGTCTATCATTTCTTTCATATTCCAAAAATAACAATTACTGTAAAAATAAGTCTAAAACTTACTGCCAAGTTAAATACTATGAAATAAAATGTAAATGTCGAATTCTAATGCTAACTTTGTGAAACAGGCAGTGAAAGTAATACCTAATGCAAAGGCCATATTTGACCTTTACAATTATATTAATTATATAAACTTGTCCTTTGAGTCTAAGTGTTAAAATACAAGTTAATCATTATGTGTTAATTCAAAATAAGAATATAAAAATTAAAAAGCAAATTAAAAATAAATACTGATTAATAATTTATCACTAATAATTAGCATTCAAATTGAGATGTGCTGTAAATGTAAAATATACATAATCTTTCAAAAATGTAGTAGGAATAATAATAGCTTTCATGTTAATACAAATTGAAATTATATGTTTTGAATATATTATGTAAAAATATATTATAAAAGTTAAAGAAAAATAAAAATATTACATACTTGTTTCCTTACATATGAATAACTTTTCTCAAGTTGATTTTTTAAAAAGAGGTCTCAAAATGATTTTCATTTTGTTTTAAAATCCTCTTTAGTATTTTAAATGTTAACTTCAATCATATTATTTTGGATAACAAATGTTTTTAAAAAGTATCAGATGAATTTATTTTGGGAGGGGGATCAAATTGTGGTAACATTTTAAATGTTAATTATTTAAAGAAACATTGATATGAAGAATCCTTTAGTAATCTGAGAATCATCTCTAAGTATTTTTTAGAATTGTAATTTAAATTTTTACATAAGAGTTTCCTTAAATCAACAAGGAACTAAACATGTTTAGTCTTGATTCACATTAACATAAACTGATGAAATGAAACAAAGAATACAAAAAGGTATATAATCTGAGATTATCAGAACATATACTTTAATATATATTTTGAGATTAATCTCAGAATATATACTTTTTGAACTATATATTTGAACTCTATATATAATATATATAATTGGAATATATATAAATGTATACACACATAGTTCAAATATTAGGGGTATGTTTTTCTAGCATTTTTTGTTTTCTGTTGTTGACATGAAGTAGGATTACAATATAACTTTATTAAGATGGAATTAATGATACAAACAAAATTGTTTTAAACTTTTACTAGCACAATAAAATGTATTTTAAAAATATGACTATTTTATGGATATTTCTTAAAAATTTGTTCTCTTTAAATTCTTTATTTGTACTTGGAATGATGCTTTTTTACATTTCTTATTTTCTATTATCTCCAGTGGGCTGAGGGGTGTCTGTGATGATGATACTGTCAGGTGTATAACTTCTGATTACCCTGTGTTCTAGCTACTTGCCAAATTAAATCAGCCAATATTTCAACAGCATCTACTTAATATCAGACCCTGGATATAGTCAGTCATTACTTTTGTTATAAATAAACAAATATCCATTTTGTATTTTTTTCAATTGAAATGACCTTTGCTCTATTGTCAAGACAGAACTTGAGACGAGTAAAAAAAAAAACCAAAAAACCTAGTACTAACTGATTTATATTAGTTTTCTAGGGCTGCCATAATAAATTGCCACAGCCTCAGTGACTTAAATAACAGAAACTTATTTCTCCAAAGTTCTGGAGCCTACAAGTCCAAGATCCAGGTGTTGACAGAGTCGTTTTCTTCCATCCGAGGGTTCTTGCCTTGGCTTGGAAATGGTTGTCTTCTCCCTGTGTCTTCACATGGTCTCTCCTCTGTGTGTGTGTCTTACTCCTTTCTTAAAGGAGACCAGTCAGATTGAATCAGGACCATCCTAGTGTCTTCATTTAACCTTAATTACCTTCTTAAAGACCCTGTCTCCAAATACAGTCACAACGTGAGGTATTGGGAATTAGGATTTCAACATACAAATTCGAGGGGACACAATTTAACACTTAGCACTCAGTCTGGGCAAGCTCATCCTGTTCTTGATAACCAATGAAAAAAATAGGTATACGATTGCTACAGAAGGAAGTATGGACTGTCATATCAAAGGGAAATTTTCTGCCAATTCTTACTGATTCTTGAAACTTGGTTTGGTTTCAATGATGCAATCTGATAGTCTGCAGGTATAGGAGAGATACAGTTCAAAAATAAACAGAAGTTACTTTCTTAAATGATAAACTGAACTTACTCCAGAAATGACCATTCGTTATTATTCTACTTCTTAGACTTAAGAGATTGACCCTCCAATTTTTTCCTTTTATTGTAGTTCTATTTGAGTAAATGGCTTTGCCATCCTACCATTGCTTACTTGAGAAACTGCAGACTTGCTCTACGTTCCTCTGTAACGCTTTGCTCCATCTTTCCTTATCATTCTCATCTCACTCCATTATCAGCACCCAGTCAGTTTCCAAATCTGACAGATATCTTTTTTACTAATATATGTACTGTCTGTTCCATCTACTCCATTCCTAGTATGGCTGACTTGGCTTCAATTCTCAACACTTTTATTGAAATTGACTCCTAATTGATTTCTCTGACTCCAAACTGGCTGCTTCCAAATTATCCTCCCTTTTGCTGTCAAAGTGATTTTTTTAAAATACAACATTGATCAATCTATTTCATCGATCAGAGTCCTCAAATGACACCCAAATGACATCTTTTGAGTTTCAGTTCACATGCAAGCCTTTTCTTAAATTGGTTCCTAACTTAAAAAAAAAAATCTACTCTTTACCCTCACTCTTTATCATCACCATATAAGTTCTTCCCTCTAACTGTGTTGCATTATATATACTTCTCTCTCTCTCTCACTCTCTCTCTTTTTGGAGAAAGAGTCTGGCTCTGTCATGCAGGCTGAGTGCAGTGGCAGTGGCATGATCTTGGCTCACTGTAACCTCCACCTCCAGGGTTCAAGCGATTTTCCTGACCCAGCCTCCCAAGTAGCTAGGATTACAGGCATGTACCACCATGCCCAGCTAACTTTTGTATTTTTTTGGTGGAGAAAGGGTTTCAACATGTTGGTCAGGCTGGCTTTGAAGTCCTGACCTCAGGTAATCCACCCCCCTCGGCCTCCCAAAGTGCTAGTATTGCTGGTGTGAGCCACTGCACCTGACCTACGTCTCTGAATTCGTCAGTTTCATCCCTCAAAAGTTTGTTTAAGATGCTTTTTATGTTTAATGCTATTTTACCTCCATCCCCTTCATTAGGCTAACTCCCATTTGCTTGTAACAAATCATCAAGATTTTTCCAAGAACTGTTTCATAAAAATGTTCATTCTCATTGAGATACCTATATGTTGCAAGTTAATGGAGACAAGAATGAACTATAGGAAATTTGGAATCTGGATGATTTTATGGAACAAAATTATAGCTGTGTGATTTACTCTAGCATTTAGGGAGATGAAATATCAATCTTAGATATTTCTGTAATGTAATAAGGTATATAGTCAATCGTTATACTGTTATTTTCCAGATCTTACAAAAAATTGCTCTCTTAGAATAAAAAACTTTAAATGTTAATATTAAAAGTTTAGATCTTGCAAGATTCAGAGTAGAATTGAAAGCCTTGTGGAATTGTGCAGTCACCAGTTGTTAGATTAAAATTTAAGAGAGAAGATCATTTTTCAGTTATAATTGAGCACTGATTCAACATCTGCATTAACTATTTTAGTTATATCTAAATTTCTTCTGCCTTTTTTGTGATCGTATTAAGTTCCAAACACATAATCCATCTATAAGTCACATTATTCAATCAGATGGAATTGAACAAGACAGTATCAGAGGCTGGTTTTTCATTGCTCATTCTCTAGAGGCATCTGCTTTGCTGGGTGCTCAGGCTGAGAACTAACATAAACCAATCACTGGTTGGCTTCACATAAGACAAGGAGTTAAATCTGAAAATTCAGTTCCTTAACACTGATACATTGACATGTGACCTTAAGACATTAGACCAATATTATTTACCATACTTTTCCAATAAATGTGATTCTTTACACACACACACAAAAAAAAAATCTAAATGTATTTTTACTTGTGTATTTCATAGACCATTATGTAATTACATTCATAGCACAGAAAATTGAAACAGCTATGCCTTATATAGACTTTATATATATATATATATATAAAATTATATATATGCAAACCAAAGTAAAAAAAATGAACAAAAAGTTAGCATATATGTATTATTTGTTTGGTTTTAAAAGTATGCTATTACTTATATAATTTGGTTTTGATTAAAAAAAGTGAGATTCTTTTGCAATGCATGTGACATTCACAAGAACATCATCTGTGTAGACAGTTTCTATTTAATTTTCTTACATTTTATTTGCTTTCACTCTATACCCATACTGTCTATAGGCAAACACTCTAGTATAAACCCAATTGATACAGCTGGAAATCACAAAGTAGTTGCATCAACTGTACCTTAATCTTGGTTTTGTGGACCATTAAAGGAGAAGGATGCCTTGTATGCTAAAGATGCCAGTTTTACTCAATAACTTTACCTTTTTTAGCTGTGAAAATTTTTATGGCACTATTGAATCTAAATATTTATAGTTCATTCAATCTGTGACAATGCGCTTGTTTACATAGTGTCTTAAAACATGTCATATGATTAACATAAAACACTGTAAAATGCCTTCTGGGAAAAATAGTATTGTAAGTTTTTTATTGAATTTTTCCAGTTTCTTTCTAGTATATTTTATGACTATTAAACACCTGAAATAAGAATTTATAGTGGAAAAGTTGGCAGGATTCCATTTATGAAGTTAGGACTGTAAATAGAATAGTAATTACTTAAGAAACCAGCATTATTTAAAAATACATATTATTTAAAAGTACTATATACATATATATGATGCATATATATTATATGCATCATATATATGTATATGATAGCAACTTTTTTGTTTTTCAGCAATAGATTCACTTGATTCATTATAATTTGTATATAATTAAATATGGAATTCTAGAAGTTCTATCCCTGGAAAGGAACTTAGCTATTATCTCTCAGTGCATTCATTTTACAAATGATAAATTAAGTGATGCACAATCCCAAGTAGTTAATGGCAAAGCTGGGAGAAAATTTAGAAAGCAGAGTTTCTAATCGAAACCCTCAGTGATTCCATTACTCAGTCATATAGTCATGTACTCAATAGTGCCTCCTTATTTGTTTTAAATATTAATAATTTTGTATTCAAATTTCTCTTTGTTATTTTTCATTTATAACAATTCAGGTATGGTTACTCAGTGTTCTGAATTGTTCAGTCGGAATTTGAGAAATACTATCAGTATATTTTAAGAACTTGTATTTATTTGCTGTGTGTCTATTTAAAATTAGTAGACATTAGACAATATTAGAGATGCTCCTACTTAAAAATAATTTACAAAAAAACTCAGAAACTAATTTTATTGATCAGTTATTTATATTGTCTCATGACATGTAAAAATAAATATTTTCAAGTTTAGAAGTACTAATAATACTTATGATAATTTTAAATATGGTTGTCTAGATGAATATTTTCTACTTTTGCTTTATGTTATGCTTCATCGTAAATTAAAGAAGATGTTTCCTTATTTGGGTGTTACTAGGACATACTAGCATATTACACGTATTTTTAAAGCACTATTTGAGGGAGTGAATGAATTAAAAATGATTAAATGAAATGAGTAAAAAACTTGCATAAATATAGCACAATCTGAGATATCAGTGGAGATATTTCTGAAGTCAACAAAATTTATCATGAAGATGAATAAACATAATATTTCATTTATGTCGGCACAATTTTTATTGCTGGATGTGTGTTTTTGAGTCATTTTTGTGATGTAATGTTGCTCGTTTTTGTGGTGATAATGAGACATTCTAGATGAAGATTAACAGGTAGTTGGCAATAAGAATTTAAATGTCAAAATATGGATCAAAAGGGGATCAGGTTAAAACACTAAAAAGAAGATTTAAAATGAGATGCCCATAAGGAGCCTTGAAAGGCTCAAACATTAATCTGATCATCTAGGACACCTGTGTGACTGTCCAGGAAAGACCTGAGGAGAAGGCCTTGCTATTTCAAATATGGTTGACTTTGAGGATCTACCTAGCAAAAAGTGAGAGCTAAGACAGTGTTGTAAACTGTAGGAATGTTGCAAGTGTTTGCCAAGGCACACAGAAAGGCTCTTGGGATACTAATTGGTTCCATTCAATTCCAAGATTTAAAGAAATCTCAGTCTAATCATTTACTGATCATTAACCTAACCAAACGGAGACCTCGTTGGCCACAGGCAGCAAAGACTACTTACTTACAAAATTACTTCAAGGAAATCACTAAATGAACAAGCACCAACAACTACAAAGAAAAATAACAGTAGGCCTGGCGGAAGGGGAGGATAGTATCTGATTTCAGGGTTGTTATTTAATATGTTCAACTTTCAACAAAAAAAACTTTCAACATCATGAGACAGCAAAAAAAAAAAAAAAGAAAAAAAGAAAATTATGTGCCATACAAAGTAAAAAGCAAAGCAAAACAGTTAAGAGGATCTGCCTTGAAGAAGCACAGACATTGGACTTCCCCAACAAAGACATTAAATGAACAATTATGGATATGTTAAAAAAAACTAGAAAAAATGACTAAATAACTAACAGCAAGTATGATAATGTTGTCTTACCAAATAGAAAGTAGCAATAAAGATCTATACTATTACAAATACTAAATAGTAGTACTGTAATTGAAAAGTATAACATACAATGAAAAATTGACTAGAGAAGTTCAACAAAGAATTTGAGCTGACAAAATAAAGAATCAGTGTACTTGAAGATAAATCAGTTGATATTATCTACAATGAGAATAAGGGGAAAAAAAACACATTAAAGAAAGTTGACAGAGCCTCAGTGCGGGACATTACCGAACATTCCAAAATAGACATAATAGGAGTCCCAGAAAGAGTAAGGGCAGAAAACATATTTAACAAAGTAATGACTGAACACTTCTCAAAGTTGATGAAACACCTTAATCTACACAGTCAAGCCTCTCAACAACTTAATCTGATAAACTTGTAAAATCTACATCCAGATACATCATAATCAAACATCAAAAAGTAAAGACTGTGAGAGAATCTTCAAAACTTCAAGAGTGAAGTGACTGATAACATATAAAGGATTCTCGTTTAGATTAATAGCTGATTCCCTATCATATACTGTGGAGGGCATGAAGTAGTAGGGTAACATATTCATAGTTCTGGGGGGAAGGGGGAAAGACTTCATCTAAAAATTTTATAGCCAGCAAAACTGACTTTCAAAGGCAAAGGAAACAGCCAGGTGCAGTGGCATGCTCTTATAGGCCCAGCTAATTAGGAGGCTGAAGTTGGAAGATAGCTGGAGTCCAGGATTTCAATACCAGCCTTGATCAACATAATAAGACACCATCTCTTAAAACAAAGAAAAATTAAGACATTCCCATATTTAAAAGAATATTCACTAATAAAGTTCCCTTTCAAGAAATATAAAGAATCTCTTAGATTGAAATGGAAGATTACTGGACAATAACTCAAGTAAAGAACACTGGTACAGTTATCTGGGAGAGGTATATATAAAAGATTGTTCTTCTTGTTTATAATACTTCTCTTTTTAGATTAAAAACAAAATTGCATAAAACAACAATTATAAAACTGTATTGATAGGCTCATAGTATATAAAGATGTAATTTATACAATAATAATAGCTACAAGGTGGGAGGAGGGATTAGAGCTATATAAGATCACATTTTTGTGTAAGATTGACATGAAGTTAGTATTAATTTGAAAAAGGTTGTCATAAAGTAATTATAATTCTAAGAGTAACCACTAACAAAACTTAAAAGGCTATAGTAAAAACATAAGAGAAGAAAAATTTTAAAATAGTAAATATCTATTCAACTCAAAAAAAGGCAGTAATGGAAGAATAACATAATACTAATACAAAAGCAGAAAATGTAGAAAGCAAATAGCAAAATAGTAAATGAAAATAACTCAAATTTCCAGAAACTGATAAATAGATAAACTGCGGCATGTCCATAAAAGGGAATATTACTTGAAAAGAGGAATGAAGTACTAATACATGGTACAACGTGGAACAATTTTGAAGACATTATGATAAATGAAAGAAGCCAATTGAAAAAGGCCACATGTATGGTTGAATTTATGTGAAATGCCCAATTTTTACCAGGGGCTGGGAAAAGGGAAGGATAGAGAGTGACTGCCACTGGTTGCAGGGTAACTTTTAGGTGTCATGAAATTTTTCTGCAATTAGTAGTGATGGTTGGACAACGCTGTGACTGTACGAAGCCCAGTGTATTGTAAATTTTAAAACAATGGATTTTATAAGTGAATTAATTAAATCAATTATAACTGATTTTATATGTGAATAGTATTAACAGCTCAATTAATGTTATTTTTAAAAAAGAGAAATGTAAGCATAGAAATATAAATTTTTGAACCTTAACAATAAATCCTAATTCTAAGGGTGAGAATGAACATAGTTTTAGACAGAAGAAAGAATGATACAAATAAAAATAAGTGCCAACCACACCACAGGTAGTAACCACAGTACTTAATAAGAAATTGCCTGCTAGGATTAAATATCTTAATTCTGATTAAATAACTTATACTCAATTCTAATTAAATAACTAATTAACTTATTCCTTTCTTGGCACTTCTCACACTATTTGGTTATATATTTTCAAGTTATTAATTTTATTCCACCTTATGCTATAGTTTAAGTATTCTTAACCTTTTCTCTTTTTTTTTTTTTTTTTTTTTGAGATGGAGTCTCGCTCTGTCACCCAGGTTGGAGTGCAGTGGCGCGATCTCGGCTCACTGCAAGCTCCGCCTCCCGGGTTCACGCCATTCTCCTGCCTCAGCCTCTCCGAGTAGCTGGGACTACAGGCGCCCGCCACCACGCCCGGCTAATTTTTTTGTATTTTTAGTAGAGACGGAGTTTCACCGTGGTCTCGATCTCCTGACCTCGTGATCCGCCCGCCTCGGCCTCCCAAAGTGCTGGGATTACAAGCGTGAGCCACCGCGCCCGGCCAAGTATTCTTAACCACTAGTTTGCACTCTCCAAAGAGCAAAGATTATATCAAATATGTTTCTACACCCACATGTTCAATATTTTGTGTATAATACTTTCTCAATAAATATTTGTTAATAAATGAATATTGTGGTATAAATGTAGAATTATTTCCACATTCTTTAATTTTTAAAGATTTTTGTAATTTAATTTGCATATTTTTATCAAGTTCTAAATAATCCCTGTTGATAAGATGCAGAGAAAGCTAGAATGACTTTTAAATTATTAAATATGGAGTCAGGAGTTTTATGAATCAGATTTACGTGCTCAAACTTACAGGGACTTGAATGCTCAAGTTAAATGGCTATCAGCCCAGATATTACTCTAGGCCTGAGTGTAATTCTGAATTAATATGGTCATGACACACAGATTTATATTAAATTAGTTTCATGATGAAATAAGGTCCAGGTGGAAGTAGTCACATTACGTCAAGAGCAGAGTATTTGGATTTTTCTCTTGTTTGCACAGTTTCCAAAAGCTCTTGAAATTAAAACTCTTTAGGTAATTCTATTATTAAATATTACTAATGTTTTGATTTTATTGAAATCATGCAGACTTATTGATAGGTGATGTTTAATGTATCCTTAAGAACTCCTTTTTTTTCTTAATATAAATGCGTCAAACTCATGCTTTTCTTATTTTTAATTTGGATTTTTCTGGTGTCTTCATTTCTCATTCATCTTTGTTGGTAGGGATTTCTTTTGATACTAATTTTTCTAACAGAACATAATAGTTGGATCTATATGTTTACTCTAAAAATTTCATATAAATTTCCTAACAATAATTCCTTTTAAGCTTATTGAGCTTTTTACTTATTTAGTATTACAATTATGTTACTGTCTTTATATATGCGCAATTTTTAAAATGTGTTGACTTTCAAAATTAGCCTTTTGCTCACACTTTATTTGTTCTTTACCATGCAGTATAAACTACCAATGGAGTAAAATTGAGTTTTAAAAAACGAATGAATGTAGTATAGATTTCCTGAGCCAGAAGATAACATAGAATAACAGCCTAATATTTACAGCTGATTTGTAAAATAGGTGTTTCTCTTTCAATCCTATAAGACTCTTCTTAACATTGAAATATAAGTAGGTCATTTTTCTTCTTCAAATATTTAAATATAAACCACATCTCGCTCAGGTATATGTGTACTTTAATATGCTAACTGAATCTGTGTCTGTTTGTTTTTTTTTTTTTTTTTCCAGGGGGACATCCAGCAGTTTTTGATCACAGGTGACCCCAAGGCAGCATATGACTACTGTGAGCATTATAGTCCAGACTGTGACTCTTCAGCACCCAAGGCTGCTCAAGCTCAGGAACCTCAGATAGATGAGGTGAGGAGCACAAGACCAGAGAGGGTCTTCGTATTTCAGTGATATGGACATAGCAGTGCAGTTTTTGAACTTACACTTATTTATTCCATTTTAATTAAACTATGCTTTGTATTTTAATTGTGTTGTAATATTTCCAGGAAAAAGTGACTTGAATATATTTAGTACTTGTTTTCTTGCTGTTTAAGCATTTTATTACATAAATTTATTAGCAATAGTGGTGCTTCACTTGTATACTGTGTATATGCACATATTCCATTTTGGAGGGGGTGAGAAGAAGATAATATCTAATAGCGATACTTCGAGCATTAGCATTTAAATAATTAACAGCCTCAAGATAGAGTAACATATTTTCTGGCGTACATGCCATCTCCCTAGGCCTTTGGCAATGCATACAAATGAGAAAGTGACATTAGAACTACCCTAAAGTTTTCAGGCTGTGTTGAATAATTAGATGGTTTTTTTTTTTTTTTTTAATTTCTCATAGGAAAATTTAAAAGCGTGTGAAATGAAAGGAATTTAAGCCTCAGTTGGGAGCAAAACTATATTTTTGGATTTTTTTCCTTAAGACTTAGAGTTTTGCCGGGCGCGGTGGCTCACGCCCGTAGTCCCAGCTCCGCGCGCGAGAGGCTGAGGCAGGAGAATGGCGTGAACACCGGGGGGCGGAGCCTGCAGTGAGCCGAGATCGCGCCATTGCACTCCAGCCTGGGTGAAAGAGCGAGACTCCGTCTCCAAAAAAAAAAAAAAAAAAAGACTTAGAGTTTTAAAAAGGAAGTAGAAATTTGGAAATATCAAAACCGTTCTAAAAATGAATCAGGTAGTATTTTTCTTCCCTTTTAAATGTACTATTAGGTGCCACCATTTGAGTTTTACTGTTTATAACGGGTCAAAATCTTTTATCTTATTGTTAGCTCTGCATGTGAATTCAGGTTGGATTTTTCACTTTAAATGCTAGAAATGTTTTTGACACCACGTTACTTTTTAAGGTTTGATAGTGAATTCTGTTGCACTGATATTTTCCATGACTTAATGTTAGTTTTTGTTTAAAAAACAGGGTAAAACTTCAAGAACCCAACAGGAAGGCAAATATGAGAGTGTAAAGATAAATTATTGGGATATTTTATTTACCTGTTTCACAGTTCTCATGTACTTCATTCTTTTTATTTTCTCATGATTCACCAAATATGTTTTCTGTGAATTCTGAAGTGATAGATAAAATAATTATCAGGTTTAGTGCTTTTATATCTAAGAGGTTATGTGCTGACTTAATATTAAAATTTATAGCATTTACTGTACATTTTCAAGGCTGATGAGATCTGTTTTGCTCCTTTATAAAGAAAGATAAGGCATATTATTCTTTTTAGCAACAGATATGGCTCTGATTTTTGGAAGAAGGGAGGTTTGCATTCTTAATATATCACTTTGAGGTGTTTTGTTCCCATGTTGTTATGCTATTATGTCAGGTAAGCTGTTATTTTATCAAGGTAATTTGTATCCATCTTCTTAAGTTCATTTAAAAATGAACTTGCCATTTACTATTTTAGTTGTTGACATGTATATTTAACATTCTGTTGAGATGTCAAACTTGGTTTTACTAGAAGCATTTGATGAGAAAAACAGCACATTTTTACAGTAGAAACTGCATGACAATCGGTTGGGTAATGCAATAATATATAGCATTTTTACCTTTTTTTAGATTGAATAAGTCATAGTGAAAAAGTTTTTTCTTTAAGAAAGAATTAGCTTTCCCTTTTTTCTCTAACTCTAAATTATGTTGATCTTTCAATAATAAGATAAACATCTATACCAGCATCAAAAACTACTTAATTGAATTAGTAAGTAGTCCTTATATTAATTTTAAACTATATCCATTAATATGTCATTACATGATAAAAACGCATATTAATAATTCATCTTCAGAAGTTCTACCTATATAAATTAATAATGCAATGTTGGTTGCCAATGAATAAAGAACATAAAGTGCAATATTGAGCATCAGCCATACATGTACTTTATATTACTTAATTGTTCACTAATAAACTTCTGGCATTGCATGTTTATTATTCTAATTTGGATTAATAAATATGTCAATTTATTTTATACCGGTATGCTTTTTCCAGCTTGTAATTTTGTCTACTTAGTATCCTCTAAGTAACACTTCCTAATCTATTCTTAAGATTCACATTGTTATATGCTTGACATAACTTTACAACCATCACCATGGAGAAAGAGATTTATAATGTAGACAGATTTTAATTTAGTCATAATATCATCACATTTTAATTGTATTTGAACCTACACAGTGCCATTTAAATAGGTGACAAGCTAATATTAAAATTATGATGGAGTTGGGATTTTCTTATCAAGTGAAATTATTTATCTTCCTATCTTATAAAAAATTAGATGTTAAATCTATATGATTCCCTTTGATATTCTTTCTTAAAAAAGGATGAAAACAGAAAATGAAGGGACAATCTTTTATAAAGGAATTTACAAAACAATTAGCTTTCCAAAATGTATTATCTTTTCAATTAATATGCGTCATACATTCATTAGATGCACAGGTTTTTACTGATGTCACCAGTTTTCTTACAAATTAAGTAAGAACAGACATTATGACATTTCTGGAAGATCCTTTATCCTAACCTATTCTAATTTCTGTTAGAATACCGACAAAGTTGAAATTATTCCATTACTGCATGTCTTTTTGCATATATTTGTCTGATTGATTATAACTAGTTCTTTTTTCTCTACTTGTCTCAAGCCATCCTTAGAATTCCATAATGAGGAGAGAGAATTAGCTCCAAAAAGATGTTATGAGGCTTTACATAGCAATATATATATATTGTAATATATACTAAGCAATGTCCTGACTATATTCATGACCACCACACGGAGGAAGCTGTGCAGATAAAGGAGAACCAGCAGTGAATAAGCTCTAAAAGAAAGATGTGCCGGCTGGGCGCAGTGGCTCACGCCTGTAATCCCGACAATTTGGGAGACCGAGGCGGGCAGATCACCTGAGGTCAGGAGTTCAAGAGCAGCCTGGCCAACTTGGTGAAACCCTCTCTCTACTAAAAATGTTTTAAAAATTAGCCGGGCATGGTGTCAGGCGCCTGTAATCCTAGCTACTCGGGAGGCTGAGGCAGGAGAATGGTTTGAACCCGGGAGGCGGAGTTTGCAGTGAGCGGAGATCATGCCACTTGCACTCCAGCCTGGGCGACAGAGTGAGACTCCATCTCAAAAACAAAACAAAACAAAACAAAACACAAACAAACAAAAAACAGAAAGATGTGCTTTAGTGTCTAGGGCAGTTAACATGTTATTTCCTTCATTATTTCATAACCAGTCTGGTTAGTCAACATTTGGAGAGTTTAAATAAAGGACAGAATTATGAAAGTTAGAAGATAATTTGTCCTGTAAGAGAAAAACATGATATAAAATTGACTACTTTGGTACAGGTCTATATATATCCTTGAATAGCAGATTTCAATTAAAATGCATTTAAGTTGTCCAGGTTTAAAATTGGCCCTTTATGCATTTACTTATTGTTTTTGTAATTCATAACTCCTCTTAAGCTACTAGAACTTATTATTAGAAGGCACTGTGATCACGATTTTCTAAAACATTTGTGGTCAACAGTTCTTTTGCTGGAAGATTAAAAGGGAATGGCTAAAATGCAAAGAGAGATCCAGTTGAGACATAATTGGAATTGCATCAAATACACTACTTAAGGAATTATGTGTAGATTTCCCCTGGAAAATATATATTAAGTATACATATTATATGTATTATCATATATGTTTGCCCTAAGCAATTATATATAAATTGCCCCTGGCATGCATATATATATGTATATATATATTTTAGAGTTTTAACTTGTTGAGTTTACTGCTTTTTATGCTACGTATGACTTAGTGTATTTAGTTATTTTAATTAAAAACTGAATTTAACTTATGTTTAATAATATATATTCTTGATTGAAAATTAAAATTTTTATAAAGATATTGAGCTTTGGATTTGAGCACATTATTTTGCTCATTACTCAGTATGTACAATTGTCTTTTAACTCCCTCTATTAAGAAACATATCTCTCCTTAATTAAAATCTTTTAATGCAGAAGAAATTAGTATAAAATACTATTTCCAGTGTGAATTTATTATAAGTATTTTAAGATATCTAAGTGTTATGCCTTTTTCCAGTAGAGAAAAAGGCAGTAATTTTAAATATTAAAATTATGTATTAATTATAAGCATATCTAATTTTGAATCTTTTAATGTCTCACAAGGATTTTGTGCTCTTTTTGATCTTAGGAAAGTCTAAAGGAAATTAGGAATTTCTTAATACATTTTAGATTTTATTTTCCCATTGGTTACAATATTTCAAATACAGTATTTACGTATTTCATATTCTTTGTATTGCCTTTCTCTCCTCCCCTCTTTCCCATCTCTCAATAGATACGAAAATCCTTTCATACTTAGGAAGACTACTCTCCACATTTTTATTTTTAGACATGTAGCTTAACTTAAAATTCCCATTGAAATTACTGTAGAGCTTTTATAGAGAAACATTGAATAGCAATTTTTACAAATCAAAATTAATGACTATTTGACATCTATGTCCAAGTACATAATTGCTGTGTTTCAATTAACATTCCATAATTAAGAGTTTGAATTATTATTCCAAATTTTTTGTTTTCTCATGATACTAACCACTATCCTGCTCATAGGAAATGTGCTTTGTCACTCCTATGTTATACTCTGTATAAGACAGTATAATACTTCTATGTAATATAAAAATAACTCATCAATAACATTAATTTCTTATCTCTTAACATTTACACTATGTAAAAGTTAAGATGGTTCTCACTTTGTGAATAGTATTTTGCCACTAACACAATTGCCTGATATTTTTTCCTTTGCAATGTAGTATGCACCAGAGGATATAATCGAATATGACTATGAGTATGGGGAAGCAGAGTATAAAGAGGCTGAAAGTGTAACAGAGGGACCCACTGTAACTGAGGAGACAATAGCACAGACGGAGGTAAAAACAAAGCAGTGCCTGTGTATGTGGTGTCCTGCTGTTCGTCATCCTGTGGTTCCTTATGTTGACTATTCCTCAAACTTACCATAAGCCTTTCATTCATCTTATTTCTCTGAACCAATAACTGTGATTTTTATTTGACAGTAGCCATTTTGAAGAATGATGTCCACTTCACTTTTGCTTAGCCTTCCTTTCATCTATGCTCTATATTTCCCTCCTCGTTTATTTATGTTTTCCATTCCATCTTTCACCACATTTTACAGAAAAAGAAATCCAATTTCAAAAAGAAGACGAGGACAGTGGCTACTAACTCAAAGGAAAAATCCAAAAAGTTTACACCCCCAAAATCTGAAAAATTTTCATCCAAGAAGAAGAAAAGTTATCAAGCATCAGCAAAAGCCAAACTAGGGGTAAAGGTAGCAAAGAAAAAGCAATCAAGATCTATCCTAGATAAGCTGGAAGATCTCTGATCATGAGTCATAGTCTTAACCCAACTAGATAAATACTCACTTGGCTAATACTATAACCCAATTAAATCATGATTTCCATACATTTGAGATTACCTTACATGTTTACTAATTCTCTTCTGAATTTACCATTAGGCAAATATCGTTGATGATTTTCAAGAATACAACTATGGAACAATGGAAAGTTACCAGACAGAAGCTCCTAGGCGTGTTTCTGGGACAAATGAGGTAATATGTATAGACAGTATTAAATCACAGTCCCACTTTTTAAATATGTAATTTATTTTGATATACTTCACTCTGGAAGAATCTATAATTTCTCAAACATCTGATATTTTTATTCTTTTACTAAAGTAAGAGAAACAATAGCAATGGTTCACTATTACTAAAAGCAGTTCATCTGAAATCAATGCCAATTCAGGTTTTGCATGACTCTTTGCTTCATGCAGATGCTAAATTGATCAAACTGAATTTGTTGCTATTATTTTCTTAATTGCTCCTGGAATTGAGCAAGCTTTTCAACATGTTGTGACTAAGGGTATTCACAACATGTTTCTTCTGTGAGAAGAATCCTCTAAAGTGAAAATTGTATCATCAAAGGATACAATTAGAATTTTACTCCCTCTGATGAATAATCATGCATTTTATGACAGCAAGCATTTTGAGAAAATGTAGTCTTAGTGGACTTAAATAACTATTTACATTTTCAAACTTGTTAGGAATGTAATATTAATTCTTATTAAACTAATATATCTTAATCTTTCTATTATTTTCTATGAAAATATTTAAGTACATGTAGGTAAAAATTAATCTTCCTGAAATTCATATTTCACATGCATTCTGATCATGAAGAATACAACATACAATTCAGTTTAACTTTGTTAAATATCTGGTATACATTTTGGTATAGTTTTATCAGAAAATGAATATAAGAAATGTAATTTAGTTATAAGAAAATTTATGTAAAATGTCTCTCAATTAGGCAAATAGATTTATGTGAAAACACAAAATTGAGAATAATAAATGTTTAGGGTGAGAGTGGATTTTAACTTTCTTTTAGATGAAATTAATAATTTTCAAAAAAATGAGTATTTTGATTCAAGATGTTAATTTACCTAATCAAATTCATCTAGCATTTTAGTTCAGAGCTATGATTATAGCAATATTCTCAGAATAGATATTGTGCAGCCTCTGTAGACAGCATATACTCCTTATCTAAGGATCTAAAAACAATTATGGTTATTGGACATTAAATTTTAGTGAAAAATTACTCATCATTTATCTACATATTTTCATTCACAAGATTGTGTAATACTATTATCTAATATTACTCTATCATCTAGATTTACTATGGAATTGAAAATGAGTTACTTAAAAATGAAATTTATAAATTGGCAAGATAAGCCTAGGCAATACAACAAGATCCTGTCTTTACAAATAAATCAATCAATGAATTAGCTGGGCATGCTGGTGCATGTCTGTAGTCCCAGCTAAACAGGAGGCTGAGGCAGGAGGATCATGTTAGCCCAGGAGTCCCAGGCTGCAGTGAGGTATGATTGTACCACTCGACTCCAGCCTGGTTGACAGATTGAGACCCCATCTCAAAAAATAAAAAGTAACAAGGTGAGTTATTTAATTTGAGCCTCACCATGATCATAATAAAACCAAATTTTCACATGATAAGTCAGATTCAGGTTTATTCTACTAGTAAGGAATTATGAGAAAAAAAGGTATCAGTTTTTATCTATGTTTTTGAGGAAGTATTATTGACATAATTCTTACTTTTAAGTATTAATTAATATTTATTCCTTACTCTTGAGAATTGTACAGTGATATTTTATATTTCATTGTCTTAAATGTTGATAGCTATCATTTATTTTATTTGCTTTAAAGAACTCTTTGGTGTAATACTACTTCCCTACATATGAGATACTCTGCATAATCATTGTAATGATGCATCTCTATTTATACTGATATTGGTATATTATTATTTTATTTATGGAATGGGACTCAAACTTATATGGCTTATCCTTTTAGCAAATGTATTTCATAATGATGTTCTGTAAGATTTAAAAATTAGGCAAAGCTGCTGGGGTGTGGTGGCTCACGCCTGTAATCCCAACACTTTGGGAGACCAAGGCTGGTGGATCACCTCAGGTCGGAAGTTCGAGACCAGCCTGATCAACATTGAGAAAACCCATCTCTACCAAATATACAAAATTACCCGGGCATGGTGGTGCATGCCTGTAATCCTAGCTACTCGGGAGGCTGAGGCAGGAGAATCGCTTGAACCCAGGAGGTGGAGGTTGCCGTGAACCAAGATTGCGCCCTTGCGCAACAAGAGCGAAACTTCATCTCAAAAAAAAAAAAGAAAGAAAGAAAAAAAATTAAGCAAAGCTTTAACTCCATACCTTTTTTATGTTCAAATCTTAAACTGTGAAGTAAATATGAAATTGACTAACATGTTTTTTCCAATGGAACAAGCAAATACACATGTTAATTCCATGTGCATATTTGCAGTTTATTGGAGAAAGTGGTTTGAAAGCAATATCTCTTTGTACATAGCAATGTACAAATATATTTCTTTCAATGATACAGAAGGACTACTTTCCAGGTGTTTAGAGTTGCTTGAGTAGTAACAAAATCGCATCCCATCACACACCATCAAACTGTAATTTAAATGCTTACCTTGCTTTACTAACAATAAACTTCATGTTCCTCAATTCCTTGCAATTTAAATTAATAGCCAAATCCAGTTGAAGAAATATTTACTGAAGAATATCTAACGGGAGAGGATTATGATTCCCAGAGGAAAAATTCTGAGGATACACTATATGAAAACAAAGAAATAGACGGCAGGGACTCTGATCTTCTGGTAGATGGAGATTTAGGCGAATATGATTTTTATGAATATAAAGAATATGAAGATAAACCAACAAACCCCCCTAATGAAGAATTTGGTCCAGGTGTACCAGCAGAAACTGATATTACAGAAACAAGTGTAAGTTGATACTATGCTCTGTGTCATTGTATGTCTTATTTATGGGATATTTTTATGTCCATGTCCATCTTAATGTCTTTTCAGGTTTAAAATGCAGGTTGAATTTTTATGTAAATTATGAATGCCTATTACCACTAGGACACCTTGTTAGATTCTTTCACATGGGAATCTTCAGCAGTTATATCTTTGGCCATACTTTTGGAGTCATTATTTGAAAGTAAAATCTTGAATAGAATTGCATCAGAAATTTTGTCATTGATAAGATTAAAACATAGCTGTTTTTATTCCAAGTAGCAAGTCTGATTTTTTATTTCTGATTTTTAGACTATTTATTAAATTCAATTTGATGACATTTCTTAATGCCTGGGAATAATAACTGACATCTATAGATGTCTTTATAAAACTTGCTTATGAGAGGCAATCGTTCAACCTCATTTTAAGATTTAGTATTAATGCTTCTTATGCCTCTTTTAATTTTTGCCCTATTTAAGCCTTCGATAGGTCTTCATATTTAAAAATATATTTTAATAGGTTGTTTTAAATGTGTTTCGTTTACTAAATTATCTTTTTAAAAACGAATGGCCAGCCGGGTGCATTGGTTCACGACTGTAATCCTAGCACTTTGGGAGGCAGAGGCGGGTGGATTACCTGAGCTCAGGAGTTCTAAACCAGCTTGGGCAACACGGTGAAAACCCATCTCTACTAAAAATACAAAAAAAAAAAAAAAAAAAAAATTAGCTAGGCGTGGTGGCAGGCGCCTGTAGTCCCAGCTACTCCGGAGGCTGAGGCAGGAGAATGGCGTGAACCCGGCAGGCGGAGCTTG
The DNA here is from genome assembly GCF_028878055.3 of Symphalangus syndactylus. Lineage (NCBI taxonomy): Eukaryota > Metazoa > Chordata > Mammalia > Primates > Hylobatidae > Symphalangus > Symphalangus syndactylus. The sequence continues at coordinate 56,519,142 of NC_072441.2, read as the reverse complement.
CAGTGAGCGGAGATGGCGCCACTGCACTCTAGCCTGGGCAGCAGAGGGAGACTCCGTCTCCAAAAAAGAAAGAAAGAAAAAAAAAAAAAAAGAAGAAGAAGAAAAGAAAGAAAGAAAGAAATGGTCTTACAGACATTTAGCCTGTTTTGAATATTTCGTTCAACAGATAAATGGCCATGGTGCATATGGAGAGAAAGGGCAGAAAGGAGAACCAGCAGTTGTTGAGCCTGTAAGTAGTGGTGTGAATGCACTTTAAAGGTTGGTAAAATTTCTTATGAGCCACCATTACGTTAAATTATTATGTATGTTCGTGTTTTACCAATGATAATATTGATGTCCAGATGTTTGCAATTCACCACAAATAAGTAAGTTAATAAGGTTTTGTCTAGAAAGGAGAATTTCAATAAAACAAAACATTATAGAGCTGCAGAAATTCAGAATTTGAAAAGTAGCTGAAATTTGTCTTGTCTAATTCTTTCATTTTAAAACGAAAGATCCAGAGATCTAAAGGACTTAAGTAATTTTCCTGAGGTATCAAATGTTTGATCAATGAGATATAATAGGACTTTTAGCTTTCCTACTTTCCAATCCAATGATATTTTTCTCTAATCTCTATGACTCCACATTATTTGAAATATATTATATAACATTCATATTTGTTACATATCCAAATTGTGTCATATGATAATATATTTTTTACTTCCTTTTCATCTACAGAAGAATATCTAATTCACTCCAAATTAATCCTTTAAAATTTATATCAATATTATTACTAATAATACTGCTAAGAAATAGATTCTTACTTGGAAGCAGTTTTACCATTGTTTCCTGCTAATAAAAAATTCAGAAAAACTAATGTATTAGAACTGAAGGTAGAACAACACGAAAATCATTTCAGAAATTGTAGGGGCATAAAAATTTCAAAAAAAAAACAGAGAAAGAAAAATGATAAAGAATAAAAAGAAACAATTTTAAGGACCTTGTTGGCCACCTACTCATTACTCCAAAATCATTCAATATGCTCACAAAAAATGTTGAAAATATTTTTTTCAGAATGAATCAGTCCTTATTATAGAAAATTTTAGCCCCCTTTTTAAATGACATTATAGTTTTTCAGCAGTCCAAAGATGGAGTGGAATCATAAATGTTTTAGAACTGAGTTCTTATTCTGAATAGCTCTTTAGATTCATTTGCTTATAAAGAGCTTATATCATATTTATTCATTTTCCTTTTGCCTGGATTTTTCTGTAATTTCCCTGAATTAAACTGCTTATTTTCCATTCTTTCATTTACACAGCAAATATTTACTAAGTTTCTGTTTTTTGCCAGGTATTATTCTGTGGGCTACAAACAAACAAATGAAAAACAAAAAACCTTGGTAGATTGTTTTGTCTGTACTCTTCTTGGGAGGACTTAGCATATTCTCCTTTGTAATATTATTCATCTAAATATTCATTTCCACTCCACTTAATTCACACATTCTCTGAGGGCACAGTCTATATCTTCTATCATTTTGAATTTCCTTCCTTCCCTGTGCAAAAACGTTTGTAATTAATTTAAGTGGTATGAATAGATAATTCACTATTTAATATGCAATGATATAGTGTTCTCTTATATTCATGTAATTAAGAGGTTGGGGGTTATATTTCCCTGGTAGAGATGTTCTCTTTTCTTATTATAGGGTATGCTTGTCGAAGGACCACCAGGACCAGCAGGACCTGCAGTATGTAAATGTTTTAAGATTATTTTTGTCTATTTAAAGTAATCATATATAAGATTTCTATTAATTACTGAATGAGAACATTTTAGACTAATTAGAATATTGAATTATAGTGAAAAACATTTGTTCAGAGGAGCTGGTGCCTTTGAACTGCCTTCTGATTTGTCTATCCAAGTGATACTTTTTAAATTTTATTTTAAATATTTTTGTGGCTTAGATATCTCTGCATCTTCTAAACTCATTTTCGTCTTTCTACTGAAATATATGAAAGTAAAGAAAAGTCATCCTTATTTTCATTGCAGAGGTATAATTATATCTCAACAAACGGAATCGCAACTTCTAGGTAGACTGTAGCTGCCCTATCTATACCTCTGTGTGCAGTAATTATCAGATTCCATTGCGGTATCCTGATAAGGCTGATGTTACTCAGTGTGTTTATTCTCAGGCGATTGCACTGATAAGACCTTGTAATAAATCCTCTGTCTTTTGTGGAATTAATTAAACTCTTGTCATCTAAAATAATATATGATACTGATGCATTTAAATATGTTTACCTATAAAAGGAAACATAATTGCCTCTAACCTAAATGATTTCTACATGTTCAACTTGGCTATCAGATTTTTGAGATCTAATTTTGTGAGTGTTCCATTTCTTCAGTTAGAACTGGGACCAAATATGACCTTAGAGACTTTACATTGGCATATTCTTCTTTCCTATTTTTCCTTGAAATGTTTGCCTCCACCCTGAGAGCAGCTGAACTAGCTACAAATTGGTGTCTATATGTTGTCTTTTCACAGGAAGATAAATAGGGCAACTGTTTAGAAGTCTAGTGTATATTTATAAAATATAAATGAACTCTTCGATAGGACTAGGGTGAATTGATCTGAATATTAATGAGATTAGGAATCTGATTCAGATATGGTGTGTTTCTCTATAGGGTATTATGGGTCCTCCAGGTCTACAAGGCCCCACTGGACCGCCTGGTGACCCTGGCGATAGGGTAAGTGAATGGACATGACATCTCATTACAAATGCATGTCATACAGACTAAAATAATTAAAATGTATTCTACAAGTGTAACATGTTATTCTTACTGCATGTGGGAGGGGTAAAGGCAGCATGAATTCAGTGCTGCACAACATTTTAGTTAACTTATTAAATATTATTTTAAAGTGAGGAAAAAATGTGCATTTATCTATGGTTTAATTAGTAAGCAAACTTTTATTTTCACTCAATATTCATATTGATGTGAACTCATTACATTAGGGATTCTGATCTTCAAATTTGAATTTCAGACATTTTTCCAAGTATTTACATTTATATTTATTTGGATGCTGACAGAATGAGTTAATAAATATAAATTCTACTTTGAAGATCAAACCCTGGGTTACATGCTGAAATATCTCATTTGTATTAAGTCTCTCCAAACTCTTCTCATAAAATAACCTTCCCTTTTTTTCTCACATCCTTGAGTAGCCAATAACTTTGTACTTTTTTTATTTTGTTCCTTAGAGGACCAGAGATGCAAATAACTTATACTTTTCATATAATTACAATTAAAAGAATGTAAAAGCTTTTTAATTTAAATTTAATGGAGGAAGATTTTTAAATATTTCAGAAATTCTGGACTGAGTGACAGCTATTTAAGGTCAGAGGACATAAGAAGTGTATTATGCAAACATTATGAAACTTTTTATTTAAAATAAAGTTCATAAGGTTAGTTCTTACATGCTCTGCTTGCTTAATTTGATATGTCCAGTTTCTTGGAGACATTTATTTGTAATAGTCATTTTAGTTAATATTTTTAAATCCCACCATATTTTCATAAGACTTTTTTGTATTCTGTAATTTATTGACCTTAAACTCTATATCAGTTTGTCATTGACAAACTCATCTCTTTACACTGTGCCTTGTAAATAGAGACATATAAATGATCTAAAAATGTAGGAAATATTTTAGTAATAGGAAATTATAGCATTCAAGCTAGATTTGTTAGGATTTAAAAAATTATTTCTTTATAGAAGCCATTATTTGAACTTACTTTAACAGTTCCTTGAAGCTTGTAGAGAATCTATTGAAATAATATTCTAAATAAAATATAATTTTGCCAATCTAGAATCAATGTTAACACTTTCCTAGGAGTTAACCTTTTATGAAAAATTCACATTTGAAAAGTGCTGCTGCATTTTTTTATATATTGGTTGGGCACTTTGAGTTATAGCATTTTGTATCTAGTTATTTATTAATTTTTGAATTTACTTGCTTCCCTGTCAAGTATGACATGGCTATGTAGAAATGTCTCCTTATATTGAAAGCTTATGGACATATACCTTGTATCTATGAGTCACATACTTAGGAACAGATGTATATATTACATAGTTAATATTTTCTATATTCATATCCATATCTTGGATTTCTGGACAGCATAGTCACACCTAAACTTCTAAATGTACATGTATGTATGCATGCACACATACATACACTGAGTATATTTAATCAGTAAACATTTAAAATAAATTAGTGATTATCTATGATTAACATTAACATGCTAAAATTGTCATTATCTTTGTTAAAAAGTATCTCTCTTGAAGATAGTATATATTGTCTATTAAAATATAGTATATAGTTAAGTATTCTACTGAATAAATACTATTTATGTATCTGTTAAAGAATACTAAAATATACCTTAAACCTAGTAATTTTTAAATACAACTTTCATTATTTACTTAAATCTGTTTTTATCTAACTGTAAGAACCAGGCTTGTACTACTTGTTTTTCTCACATTACTTTCCCTAAAAATATATGTGAACTCTTCATCTTACACAGTTTTAGGCTGCGAACAAAGTTTGAGCAAAATTTATAGCTTAATTGGATTATATATTAATAACCAAACATTATCAAAATCATCTAAAACTAGTGCAACAGAATAGAATTCTGTCTAGGTATACTTACTAAAAACAGACTAAATAAGGTGGAAAGGGCAAATACAAATTAGATAAAGTAGACTTATAAGTTATTCTAGTTCTAGTAAATATTATTTTGATATTTATTTATTTTGGTTATTTCATTTATTTTTCTAGGGTCCCCCAGGACGTCCTGGCTTACCAGGGGCTGATGGTCTACCTGGTCCTCCTGGTACTATGTTGATGTTACCGGTATGTTCTTTTTTATGTTATACAGATGACTTGATAGCTTGTCATCTTTTTTCTGAAGTTTATTGTTGAACCATATTGAAGAGCAATCAACTAAAAACCATTGTACGAGGTAGAAATACTTGAAATTAAGCAGCATTTGGAAATTCAGGGAAATTTTACAAAACAAAATTATGGTATCAATATCTGCATTAAAACTAAGAATTCATTATTTGATTACACTCTTAGCAACAGAGTTTTTAACAATATTTCCAATTGTGGTTTATCCTGAGTCACATTATTAACATGTTATTCATATGTTATTGAACATAACATTAATATACTATTTACCATCTACTATCTATATAGTCATAAATAGTATTTATTTGTGTGTTATTATTCATTGCTCAAAAATTATTTGCTTTACTGTAAGATTCCTTTGTAAAGTTTTTCTTGCCCTGGTGTTTTGGGAAAAAATGTGTGTTTTATTTCTCAATTTCAATGTAATGAACAAAGTTTCAAGAAATAATTACTTAGAGTGAAAAAATTGACTCATACTGCATTTTGAGTTAAAATGGAGCAAATTTTATAGAGGAATATTACAGAAGATCTGTTTTATAACATAAATATTTAAGAATGGGTGAACAAAATAAATAAATCACAAGGAAAATTTCCTGTGTATTAATGGATATTCCAAAAATTTTGACAAACAAAATAGAGATTGAGCTGTAACTGTCACTGAACTTGGTATATTTGGAATTTTACACAAATGAATCAATAAAATGGGTAGCATTTGTGCTTTAAAAAAAAGTCACAATGGTTTATTCCAGAGGTATAGAAATTATAGCATTTAAAATTGAAACAGAGTTTCTAGTTTCTTCTACAAATGGTAACCTGTAGCTTAAAGAACTTCCATAAGAAATAGAAAGAGCAAAAACAAAACAAAGTAGATCTCATGATTCATTATGGAGTTACTTTGTAATTTTGTAAAATCCCACCATTTTAATAAGTGGTTTTTATCTAATGATCAAAGCGCATAATTCAACATGTTTGACAAATCTAATTTTGAATTTCTTAATGTTATCTCTTCCAAGTTCCGTTATGGTGGTGATGGTTCCAAAGGACCAACCATCTCTGCTCAGGAAGCTCAGGCTCAAGCTATTCTTCAGCAGGCTCGGGTAAGAAAGGATAAACTTGCATTCCCACAAGATGACTGACTCTGTGTCAAGTATATATGTGTATACATATGGAAGATGCTACCATTATTAATAGAATATGTACTTCTGAATAGTATATTGAACTTACTTGGAGAACTGCTAAAATTATATTTATTTTTCTAGTAATAATGTTTATTAATTGAAAATTATAGTTAGGTAGTTGACCAATGCCATATTGCCATTATATAATCTAGCAGTCTCCCACCATAACACGCAAGATTTCTATTTTTTTTTCCCAAGAGTATTGATATATTTATACCTAGTGCACCTTATCTTTCACATCCAGTTTTACTCTTCTAACTCATAAGTCAATGATTGGTTATAATTAAGAGAATAAAATTTGAAATACATTTGTTCTTAATTTTCTGGATTATTTAACATATCATGGATAATACAGAAAATTAAATTTTTTGGAAATCATGTATAAGAAAGAAACCTTCAAATTTCTTACCAACCCTAATCTTTATAATCTGTAGTATTTTTAAAATTTCAATTTATGATTTTTTTTAGTTTAAAGCTTCCACTACTTGTAGACTTATAAAATATAGAATTACATTTATGTTTTTTAATTAGTTTCATTGAAATTAGAATATATGCAAGAAAATCAAAAGGATAGACCAGGAAGGAATTGGAATTCATGTAACATTTTTATTCATAGTATTAGTTTTCTTTTTAAGGAAGAAGGAAATAAAGGATTTATGGTTGGTATGGATATGGTTACCCACTTTCTAACCAATATAAATCACTTCTGTGATAAAATTTTTATTCATCATTATGAGTTTATGCATGTGTAAAAATATCTGAAAACATGAGTAAAAATTGTAATTCATCCTCAATATTTGTTTATGTCTTTCCTAAGTCTATTAATCTGAAAATATATCATTATTTGATTGCATCATGTTTAAAGATAATGAAAAATTAAAATATTTGTTTATTAGATTTTGGCATAATGCGAATCTAAAATTATTTAAAATAATTTACTAAAGATTTCTATAACTTATTTTATAAAATATATTCTTCTGAACGATTTTAAGGTAATTATTTGAACTTAAATATTTTATGAGGTCATTGAATTCCTCATTTTATTAGTCCTCTTAACCTACTTGAAAAATAGGTAGCAAGCATTATAATTCAATTTTTCAGATATTTAATCTCAAGGATTAAGAAGTATATTGTCAAAAATCTCATGGTGAGTCAGTAGTGACTTTGGAGATCCTACTGTTTTCATCTCGTGCACTTTTCTAATATGATTTTGCATTTATTTCTGTTGCGGTATTATTTTTGATATCTTTGTGATAAATCTAAGTGTTCATCTGTTGAGCTCTCTAATATTCAAAAGTAGCACACAATACTAATTTAACATCTATCAAATTTTTATCTTTTGTACTGTATGTGTTTCAGCTTTTCAAGTATGCTAATTTCACATTTCTAATATTCAGTGTAACAATAGTGCATGTAATCAGTTTATTATGTGTATGATTATACAAAATAAAACATTCTTCTCTATAGCATTATATTTGAGATTTGTTAAAAGGCACATATTATCATAACACTTCCTGACCAGTTTTGTTTTATGGTGTCTGGCTTTAGTTATCATAATTTTTCCTGAAATATTGCTAAAAGAATTTTATTTAAAGCCTCTCAAATTGTGCCTACACATTTAAGAGAAAAAGGCTATGCATTATTCTTGAGTAAATTCAGAATAGTAAATTATCAGATTAGTTGTTCTAAAATCTAGTTTTACTTTTATTTTTGATTGTCATAGCAATATATGTTACAAGATTTTATATGTTAAAAAGTTTTTAAAATGTATGATATTTACCTCTTTTGTCATTCTAGAAATTTGCAGTTCTTCAGTAACCTGACACTCTTTCTAGCATGTAGCTATTAAATCTGTGTTGATCATGTATTACTTTAGGGCAGCTTGTGCAAATTCATATTGTACTTTAATGTGCTCTTCCAGGAGAGTATTACCGAATTTGATATATTTTGTTTTCTAGATTGCTCTGAGAGGCCCACCTGGCCCAATGGGTCTAACTGGAAGACCAGGTCCTGTGGTAGGTTACCCCAACAAAGATAATATATGTTAAAATTTTCAAATTAGCAGTTCCCTGTGCAACTTCTTCCAGGGTTTTTGCATATCTCTGGTTGGTGACAATAGTATATGTTTTCATGCTTGCTGTTGTTTCCATTTAAAAAAATCCTTCTCAATTCAGTTTTCAGTGCATTTTGATCAAAAGGTCTCAGTAAAAAATTTAAAATTGAATAAATAAAATTAAAAATGTAATTGAGTCATCTCCAACTATTAATTTCTCAAATTATAAGTATCATTCATTTGCCTAATATTCAGTTTCCAAAATGATGTTTTACATTAAATCCTTGAGACTTAATTTTATATTAAACAAAATGTTTGTTAAAAAAGAAAAATGCATTTGAGGCCAATGAAAATTATGACAATCTTAGGGCAAGCAAGATACTTTTTAAACTGCAGTTTCCCTCAGTATTCCACAAGGTGCTTCAACTATTAGACAGAGTATTTTCTCTTGTAGAAATTCTTGGAAATAACAAAGTATTATTTTTTTCTTACTAGCATGATAGCAAGCTAAGATATTTCAAATATTTTTGTCTAAAAAGTCTTCAAATACACTAGAATATACTAATGTTAAGCGGTGTAGCAGTTCACAGGATTCAAACCAGGATTCTTATTAATTTTAGAAAAGATGGATAAATAATTTATATTTTAAATATTTGTTTTTAGTATAAATTTTTTCTACTAAGCTTTCATATGCTCTCATAGACTTTCAAAATATTTTATGAACGTAAACCTATTTACAGAATGTATTATTCTGAAAGTTAAAATCTTATCTGTATTGTATGTAATAGACACAGCAAAACTATTGTATTCAAATTTAAATAAAGTACTTAGTCTTCTAATTATTTAGTCTGTTTTACTGATTATATTAGGATGATAGTTTATTGAAGATTTTATTATGTAGATTTCCTTGTATTTATATTTACCATAATTTAGTCATAAAATTTTATATATATTTTGCAGGAATATTCATTCAATCATATAAGCTCAGGTGGAGCACATATTCTGATAATATGTTTCATAGAATTGAAATTATATAATTTAACGCATTATTAAATGTTTATCATGTATTTTATCATGCTTTGCTTTTCCAAAATACAGTAATAGGGCAGATTCTACATCACTTAACAAATTAAATGGAGTTAATTTTTAATCATTTGTTAATGACTCAAATTTACATAACAGGAAAGTAAGTAGTATGTTAGTGTATTATAAAATTTGGGGTCAGAAGAATTAACCTAGGTATTTTATTAAAAATAAAAATTTCTGGGACTTTGAACTTAAGACTCTAATGTTGTAGATTCAGGATTGGAACCAGTGACTGTAATTTTAATACGTGTGGCAGGTTGATTCCTATGGCCAAACATATTTGAGAAACAGTGCCATATTTGATTTAATTTACAAATATCAGGCCGGGTGCGGTGGCTCGCGCCTGTAATCCCAGCACTTTGGGAGGCCGAGGCGGGCGGATCACCTGAGGTTGGGAGTTCGAGACCAGCCTGACCAACATGGAGAAACCCCGTTTCTACTAAAAATAGAAAATTAGCTGGGTGTGGTGGCACATGCCTGTAATCCCAGCTACTCGGGAGGCTGAGGCAGGAGAATCACTTGAACCCGGGATGTGGAGGTTGCTGTGAGCTGAGATCGTGCCACTGCACTCCAGCCTTGGCGACAGAGCTAGACTCCACCTCAAAAAAAAAAAAAAAATTACAAATATCAGTCCTAGGATATCTAAAACTCTATTATTCAAATAAATTTCATTTATTATCTTGAAAAACACAAGGAAATGGATTCATAGAGGCGAAAAGCAGCAATGAGCAGAAACAAGGGAGGCACATTATATTAGCGATTCTTGTTTTCATTAAACAACCATTAAGAGCCAGCCAATTTTCCAGAGCCTGTTGGCAAAGAGAAAATATTGACAACCATAAACACATTCTCAATGTCATAGCCAAAATTAATTAATTTTATCTACTTATCTCTTTGATATGAAAGTTTTAGCTTCCTTAATTATTGAAGGTAGGTATTGAGAGAAAAAAATCGTATTGTTTCTTTTTGCCATTTCAAAACATGCAAATTTGATGTTTGCATCAAAACATTAAATTATTAGTCTTCCAAATATCTCTTAATTCTATGGTCTAAAAAAGTATTCACTAGATTAAGATTTAGAAAAGAAAGTCTACATCTATATTTTGACATCTGTACATTTTTCCTATGAAAAATTATTTTAACCAATTGTTTACATCTAGTTGTTATCTTTATAGACAAACGGAGGACTGTATCATAAAACATGCAGGAAGTGTAGAAAATCTGTTTTTTCCCTATTTTTTTATTGTCAATGACTGTGTGACATTTTTTAGAATGTTGGAGCAAAATAATTATAATCTGTTGAGTAGGTAGTGTTATATAGAGAGAGTGTAATACAGTCAATTAATTAAAAATAGTCCATTCTATAATTGCATTCAATTCAGTGATTAATAATCTGATTTAATGTAGAACCCCAGTTTTCTCTTGCTGAAGTTTATTTGCAATAATTCTTTATTAGAAGCTTGAAAGTCATTATTCTCTTAATTTTAAAGCTTAGAAAATTGATGTTACTTGACTTTTTGTATTTTGCGGGCATCATGTTAATACTTCTTTTACTTTGGAGTCACCAGGAGACTATAGATTGCTAACATTTTTCAGATTTAGCATAATTTGAATCTGTCATACTTTATACGATGTAGTATTTAATGGAATGTGTATGGATTTAAATAAATTAGCATCTTTTAGAACACACAGTATTTCAGCATGAAGTAACTATAATCACCATGTTTATTTTTAATGTTCTGAAGTTTTTTGGGGATATGTGTTGCCTACTGTTTAATTTTAAAACTCACAACTTGTTTATAAAGCAATTGTATGGTTTATTTATTTTAGTGTATGTGCCAGGTTGTTGTTGCACCTTTTAAATTTTTATTTTTATTTATTTATTCATTTTTTGAGATGGAGTTTCGCTCTTGTCACCCAGGCTGGAATGCAGTGTTACGATCTTGGCTTTCTGCAAGCTCTGCCTCCCCGTTTCAAGCGATTCTTCTGGCTCAGCCTCCTGAGTAGCTGGGATTACAGGCGCCCAACGCCATGCCTGGCCAATTTTTGTATTTTTAGTAGAGACAGAGTTTCGCTATGTTGGCCAGGCTGGTCTCGAACTCCTGACCTCAGGTGATCTAACTGCCTCGGCCTCCCAAAGTGCTGGGATTACAAGCGTGAGCCACCATGCCTGGTCACCTTCTTAATCATGTGAATGTATTTAAGACATATTTGTTATACAGACTTATTCTCATGGGAAAAAACAAACCAACCTGGGAAAAATGTGTTAACACTATTTCAGGGCAATTATAATAGTATCAATAACACCAGGTTCTTCCCATTTTATTATTATAAAATTCAGAGTCTAAAAAATATCTAATATAAAAGCAGTAACATTTTGTCAAGGACTTGACGTTGTCAAGTCCTTATAGTATAAATGGATTAAATATATATCTCATTTGGTAATAATGGGTTACTGTACTACTATATCACAGTGTAGTGATAAATAATGCTTTGTGTATCATATGAGTTCTGATAGTGCACATACAAAAGACAATTTCAATGTGATTTCATGAGGTTAGCTTCTGTGTAGTGCTACATAAAATATAGACCTTTATCGCTCACAAATTGGAATATAATCAATATATTGAGAAGAGATATATTTCAATGCAAGTGCTGAAAAATTTTACTGTGTTAATAAACTAATGCTAATATGATTAAATATATTTTGAATAATGTTTAATTATTTCAAGTGCAATTGGCAGGATAAAAGTAATTATGAAATTGCTAAATTAAGTGAAATATCTTCACTTTTTCTCTGTAGGGGGGGCCTGGTTCAGCTGGGGCCAAAGGTGAGAGTGGTGATCCAGGTCCTCAGGTAAAAAATAAAAATTTGTCCTTTTATTCTTGACTGGCTTCTTTGATACAGCATAATTCCTTTGAGAATGCATCAATAGTTCATTTTATTTTGTTCCTGAGTAGTATTCTATTGATGTATGAGAGTTTATTTTGAAATTTAAAAATTCAGAGAAAACTGATTACAATATTTGGGTGATTCAAGATATAGCAGCCTTCTTTTTTATGTTTGGTTAACTTTGCCATTAAAAGGATGGAAAATGCAGCTTAACTGGGAATCGTGTAAAAAATACTGATATTAGACTATATGAAAATGTAGGGAGTTTATTTTTTCCCCAAGTTTGTGAACTTTTTGCTCAACATTTTCTTTTTATAAAATAGATGAATCTGAAAATATATTGCAGTAATTGTTTTGGATTTTAGTTTTCCTTGACTCCTTTAATCCAAAAAGAGAAATGTATTATCAAAGGAAGGATTATTTTCATTAAAAACTAAAAAAAAATTGTACTGTTATTGTTGGCCCATGCCTTTGGACTAGAGTTCAGAGTACAGTCTTCTCATTACAAAGCTGCATACTCTTTAACCTTTAGACAATCTTTTTTTTTTTTTTTTTTTTTTTGAGACAGAGTCTCGCTCTGCCCTGTTTCCCAGGCTGGAGTGTGCAGTGACATGATCTTGGCTCACTGCAAACTCTGCCTCCTGGGTTCAAAGGATCCTACTTTAGCCTCCCAAGTAGTTGGGACTACAGGCATGCACCACCACGCCTGGCAAATTTTTTGTATTTTTTCTAGAGTTGTGGTTTCACCATGTTGCCCAGTCTTGTCTCAAACTCCTGAGCTCAAGCAATCTGCCCTCCTGGGCCTCCCAGAGTGCTAGGATTATAGGAATGATTCACCACGCCAGGCCTCTACACAGTCTTAATTTTATATTTCTAGAATGAACATTTCACAGTGATTATAAAAATTATATTTTCAAATGTGAGTTTCATTTTTTTCTACCATGTTTATTATATGCATATTGTTTCAATTAACTTTAAATAGTATATGTAGTTAAATATGAAGGCCTATGTAATATTTATAGTGGAACTACATTTGACCTATTATTAGCTGTATAATTTTATTTTAAAACATGTATATCGATCTCCATGAAAAGTATATATTGACACATTATGGTGTACTGCTACTGAAGAAAAAGATAATGAGAATTTTAAACCTTTAATCTGACATAGTATGGTGCCAGTCAATAATTTGCTTCAGGGATTGCCAAATTGTCCTCCAAAATTTTATAGCTGATTAAAAGAGATGTGTACCAGGCACTGTGCTAAATTTTAGGAGTATAGTGGGGAAAAATAGATTAAAGACTTTAGCAGTTCACAATCTAAATGGGAGATTCAAACATGAGAAAAGACTATTACAATCCAACATTATAAGCGCGATGAAAGGAGAAATATCTAGTAAAGAACATCCAACAAATGAGAGAAAGGTCAAAGAAAAGGGACTGGAAAGAAAAGAGAAATAGAATGGATGGTTAAGAGTGTGTTCCATCAAGGGAAATGTAAAACTCCAAGGTTTTGGGAATAAAATGTGTAATTATTTCTTTTATTTAAATGTAACCTCATGTCTCCATATATAAGTAATAAGTGATATGATCTTTTTTGTAAGAAGCCATTTAGGACCGGGCGCGGTGGCTCACGCCTGTAATCCCAGCCCTTTGGGCGGCCGAGGCGGGTGGATCACGAGGTCAGGAGATCGAGACCATCCTGGTGAAACCCCGTCTCTACTAAAAATACAAAAAATTAGCTGGGCGTGTTGGCGGGCGCCTGTAGTCCCAGCTACTTGGGAAGCTGAGGCAGGAGAATGGCGTGAACCCGGGAGGCGGAGCTTGCAGTGAGCGGAGATCGCGCCACTGCACTCCAGCCTGGGCGACAGAGCTACACTCCGTCTCAAAAAAAAAAAAAAAAAAATGCCATTTAGAAAAAAATAGGTATTTATTTGATATAAACCATTTGTCTTCTGCTTTATCTGAACTTTTACATGGAAATAGTTTTCTTGTGTTTGAATGATTAAGGTAAAGCTAAGAGGATATTAGTTTCTGAAACCATCTCTCTTGATGCTATTGAGTTTATTGATCAAGAATTCTATAATATGATTTAATTATGATGTCTTGATATAGGGCCCTCGAGGCGTCCAGGGTCCCCCTGGTCCAACGGGAAAACCTGGAAAAAGGGTATGGCTTATTTTCATTGTGCATTTTGAAGGCATCTGCCATGATCATTAGTTTTATTTATTTATTTATTTTACTTACTTGCTAGTAATAAGAGTCACTTTGCTTAATCATGCTGTTGGCATTATTAGGGTCGTCCAGGTGCAGATGGAGGAAGAGGAATGCCAGGAGAACCTGGGGCAAAGGTCAGGAGCTCACATATTTTTATATTCACATACTGTGTGTCAGTTCACCCTGGAAAATTTTATATTTAAAAATCCATTTTCTGAATCTGAGAGAATATTTCACATTTAAATTACAGTACATATCTAGACTGGAATTGTGATGATGATGATGATGATGATGATGATGATGATGATGGTTTTACAGGGAGATCGAGGGTTTGATGGACTTCCAGGTCTGCCAGGTGACAAAGGTCACAGGGTAAGATACATCTATTCCTTTTTTTCCAGGGAATGTTATAAAATATATTAGAATTGATAACAATTTGGGAAATCAGAAAAAGAGGAAAAATTAATTTTAACATTTGCGAATCCACTTAATAATCTAATAGATACTAGGAGGAAAATAGGTAAAATTACACATGTAGTATCCATGTAAGTTTTTTGAATATTTTTAGACATTATAATATTCCTTTTATGCAAACATAAATTGAATCAGAATCTTTATTATATACATGTACCTGGAAAATATCACATAAACAGAAGAGCAATGTGGACATTTAATTTTACCTCTAATTTTTTAATAATTGCTTCAACCTTTTCATTACTTTTTGCCAGTGGACATATACTCAAAAGAAGACATCTGCAGGTAGTTTGTCATTAATACAGTAATATACTAGGCACTATATTATTTTTTGGTGATGATAAAAGCTTTCAGTACAAGGCAAGAACTTGTAATTTGTAAGGGCTAAAGAAACCATGATCCTGAACAGTATTCCAGTAGACAATTTTAGTAGGAAATTATGCAGACAATCTCTCAGAAAAAGATCAGCTTTAGATCTTCACATCTTTCTTTAACAGCATTAATGAGAATAAGATAAGCTTTAAGTAAATTGGAGAAGAAAAACATAGTAAAAGAAAAGAAAACCCTATGAATGTCTGAAAGAACATACAGTATGTGTCTAACATGTTAAGATCAAGATATAATTGTATCCATTTAAAAAGTACCAAATTTCTTTTTTTTTTTTTTTTTTATTATACTTTAGGGTTTTAGGGTACATGTGCACAATGTGCAGTTTTGTTACATATGTATCCATGTGCCATGTTGATTTCCTGCACCCATTAACTTGTCATTTAGCATTAGGTGTATCTCCTAATGCTGTCCCTCCCCCCTCCCCCCACCCCACAACAGTCCCCGGAGTGTGATGTTCCCCTTCCTGTGTCCATGAGTTCTCATTGTTCAATTCCCACCTATGAGTGAGAACATGCGGTGTTTGGTTTTTTGTCCTTGTGATAGTTTACTGAGAATGATGTTTTCCAGTTTCATCCATGTCCCTACAAAGGACACGAACTCATCATTTTTTATGGCTGCATAGTATTCCATGGTGTATATGTGCCACATTTTCCCAATCCAGTCTATCGTTGTTGGACATTTGGGTTGGTTCCAACTCTTTGCTATTGTGAATAGTGCCGCAATAAACATACGTGTGCATGTGTCTTTATAGCAGCATGATTTATAGTCCTTTGGGTATATACCCAGTAATGGGATAGCTGGGTCAAATGGTATTTCTAGTTCTAGATCCCTGAGGAATCGCCACACTGACTTCCACAATGGTTGAACTAGTTTACAGTCCCACCAACAGTGTAAAAGTGTTCCTATTTCTCCACATCCTCTCCAGCACCTGTTGTTTCCTGATTTTCTAATGATGGCCATTCTAACTGGTGTGAGATGGTATCTCACTGTGGTTTTGATTTGCATTTCTCTGATGGCCAGTGATGAGGAGCATTTCTTCATGTGTTTTTTGGCTGCATAAATGTCTTCTTTTGAGAAGTGTCTGTTCATGTCCTCTGCCCACTTTTTGATGGGGTTGTTTGTTTTTTTCTTGTAAATTTGTTTGAGTTCATTGTAGATTCTGGATAATAGCCCTTTGTCAGATGAGTAGGTTGCAAAAATTTTCTCCCATTGTGTAGGTTGCCTGTTCACTCTGATGATAGTTTCTTTTGCTGTGCAGAAGCTCTTTAGTTTAATGAGATCCCATTTGTCGATTTTGGCTTTTGTTGCCATTGCTTTTGGTGTTTTAGACATGAAGTCCTTACCCACGCCTATGACCTGAATGGTATTGCCTAGGTTTTCTTGTAGGATTTTAATGGTTTTAGGTCTAACATATAAATCTTTAATCCATCTTGAATTAATTTTTGTATAAGGTGTAAGGAAGGGATCCAGTTGCAGCTTTCTGCATATGGCTAGCCAGTTTTCCCAGCACCATTTATTAAATAGGGAATCCTTTCCCCATTTCTTGTTTTTGTCAGGTTTGTCAAAGATCAGATAGTTGTAGCTATGCGGCATCATTTCTGAGGGCTCTGTTCTGTTCCATTGATCTATGTCTCTGTTGTGGTACCAGTACCATGCTGTTTTGGTTACTGTAGCCTTGTAGTATAGTTTAAAGTCAGGTAGCGTGATGCCTCCAGCTTTGTTCTTTTGGCTTAGGAGTGACTTGGCGATGCGGGCTCTTTTTTGGTTCCATATGAACTTTAAAGTAGTTTTTTCCAATTCTGTGAAGAAAGTCATTGGTAGCTTGATGGGGATGGCATTGAATCTATAAATTACCTTGGGCAGTATGGCCATTTTCACGATATTGATTCTTCCAACCCATGAGCATGGAATGTTCTTCCATTTGTTTGTATCCTCTTTTATTTCATTGAGCAGTGGTTTGTAGTTCTCCTTGAAGAGGTCCTTCACATCCCTTGTAAGTTGGATTCCTAGGTATTTTATTCTCTTTGAAGCAATTGTGAATGGGAGTTCACTCATGATTTGGCTCTCTGTTTGTCTGTTATTGGTGTACAAGAATGCTTGTGATTTTTGTACATTAATTTTGTATCCTGAGACTTTGCTGAAGTTGCTAATCAGCTTAAGGAGATTTTGGGCTGAGACAATGGGGTTTTCTAGATATACAATCATGTCATCTGCAAACAGGGACAATTTGACTTCCTCTTTTCCTAATTGAATACCCTTTATTTCCTTCTCCTGCCTGATTGCTCTGGCCAGAACTTCCAGCACTATGTTGAATAGGAGCGGTGAGAGAGGGCATCCCTGTCTTGTGCCAGTTTTCAGAGGGAATGCTTCCAGTTTTTGCCCATTCAGTATGATATTGGCTATGGGTTTGTCGTAGATAGCTCTTATTATTTTGAGATACGTCCCATCAATACCTAATTTATTGAGCGTTTTTATCATGAAGGGTTGTTGAATTTTGTCAAAGGCCTTTTCTGCATCTATTGAGATAATCATGTGGTTTTTGTCTTTGGTTCTGTTTATATGCTGGATTACATTTATTGATTTGCGTATGTTGAACCAGCCTTGCATCCCAGGGATGAAGCCCACTTGATCATGGTGGATAAGCTTTTTGATGTGCTGCTGGATTCGGTTTGCCAGTATTTTATTGAGGATTTTTGCATCAATGTTCATCAAGGATATTGGTCTGAAATTCTCTTCTTTGGTTAAGTCTCTGCCAGGTTTTGGTATCAGGACGATGCTGGCTTCGTAAAATGTGTTAGGGAGGATTCCCTCTTTTTCTATCGATTGGAATAGTTTCAGAAGGAATGGTACCAGTTCCTCCTTGTACCTCTGGTAGAATTCAGCTGTGAATCCATCAGGTCCTGGACTCTTTTTGGTTGGTAAGCTATTGATTATTGCCACAATTTCAGAACCTGTTATTGGTCTATTCAGAGATTCAACTTCTTCCTGGTTTAGTCTTGGGAGGGTGTATTTGTCGAGGAATTTATCCATTTCTTCTAGATTTTCTAGTTTATTTGCATAGAGGTATTTGTAGTATTCTCTGATGGTAGATTGTATTTCTGTGGGATCGGTGGTGATATCCCCTTTTTCGTTTTTTATTGCATCTATTTGATTCTTCTCTCTTTTCTTCTTTATTAGTCTTGCTAGCGGTCCATCAATTTTGTTGATCTTTTCAAAAAACCAGCTCCTGGATTCATTAATTTTTTGAAGTGTTTTTTGTGTCTCTATTTCCTTCAGTTCTGCTCTGATTTTAGTTATTTCTAGCCTTCTGCTAGCTTTTGAATGTGTTTGCTCTTGCTTTTCTAGTTCTTTTAATTGTGATGTTAGGGTGTCAATTTTGGGTCTTTCCTGCTTTCTCTTGTGGGCATTTAGTGCTATAAATTTCCCTCTACACACTGCTTTGAACGTGTCCCAGAGATTCTGGTATGTTGTGTCTTTGTTCTCGTTGGTTTCAAAGAACATCTTTATTTCTGCCTTCATTTCATTATGTACCCAATAGTCATTCAGGAGCAGGTTGTTCAGTTTCCATGTAGTTGAGTGGTTTTGACTGAGTTTCTTAATCCTGAGTTCTAGTTTGATTGCACTGTGGTCTGAGAGACAGTTTGTTATAATCTCTGTTCTTTTACATTTGCTGAGAAGAGCTTTACTTCCAACTATGTGGTCAATTTTGGAATAGGTGCGGTGTGGTGCTGAAAAAAATGTATATTCTGTTGATTTGGGGTGGAGAGTTCTGTAGATGTCTATTAGGTCCACTTTATGTAGAGCTGAGTTCAATTCCTGGATATCCTTGTTAACTTTCTGTCTCGTTGATCTGTCTAATGCTGACAGTGGGGTGTTAAAATCTCCCATTATTATTGTGTGGGAGTTTAAGTCCCTTTGTAGGTCTCTAAGGACTTGCTTTATGAATCTGGGTGCTCCTATATTGGGTGCATATATATTTAGGATAGTTAGCTCTTCTTGTTGAATTGATCCCTTTACCATTATGTAATGGCCTTCTTTGTCTCTTTTGATCTTTGTTGGTTTAAAGTCTATTTTATCAGAGACTAGGATTGCAACCCCTGCCTTTTTTTGTTTTCCAGTTGCTTGATAGATCTTCCTCCATCCCTTTATTTTGAGTCTATGTGTGTCTCTGCACGTGAGATGGGTTTCCTGAAAAAGTACCAAATTTCTTTAGTCACCTGAGTTATGCTGATTTAATATAAATTACTTAGAAGTAGAAAATATTTAAGTCAGAATCACCAAAGTATATCCATATTTAATACAATCATCAGCAAAATAAGTTTCTAAACAATTTAGCTCAAAATAATTAAATGTCTGAAAACTAAGATACTTATTTTATATAAATCTTTTGTATTGGAAAATGAAAGAAAATATTATAATTATAAAATATTATTAGCATATAAAGCCAGTTAAAGTTGTTAAATTATGATTTATCGGCAAAATGTTTTGAGGAGGGTAAACCATATATTTTCTCTGCCAAATGTCCTGTTTTATTTTGTTTGGATAGCTACCTGATAGACTTGTAAACATTCTACTTTTTTCCATATGCTAATCATATTTGTATTGATTTAACAGGGTGAACGAGGTCCACAAGGTCCTCCAGGTCCTCCTGGTGATGATGGAATGAGGGTATATTAATACTTCTTTTCATTTCTTTATGAAATATTTAAAACTTAAACATAGTAAAACAAAATCATGTTGAAATGATACATTGTCTAAGTGTTCTATACTGTCATTAATTTTGTCAATGACAGGGAGAAGATGGAGAAATTGGACCAAGAGGTCTTCCAGGTGAAGCTGTAAGCAACTTACTTTTTATTTTTAAGTAATATTTCTAGTTTTTAGGACTAGTGACTGGTGTTACACATATAAAAACAATGATAAACCCCGGTAAACATTGCAGTCTTAGCTAAGCTAACCAGATAATTGCCATGCAAAAAAAATTAAAAAGGATATATAGAGCTGTTATTTTGTTACAGAAAAAAACATAGACAATTGAGGGAAAAATCTGTGGAATGTAACATATTTCCAGCCAAAAAAGTTACCTTACCTAGTTTTTGTTGCTGTTTCTTTGTTTTGTTTTTTGTTCTGTCATCAATAGCTCTGAAATTTATGTACTGAGAAGAAATGAATCCTATTACCTATTAAGTAAATTGGAGAAAAGAAAAAAAAAAATATGTCACTTGGAATATACCAGACATATGGATTATATCACTTTTCTCCAACAAATATTACAAATGAGGAAACTGATCTGGGAAGGTTTACTTGAAGCTAGCTAACAAAATGCCTAAACTGGAAATAGGCCTCCTAATTTTGGTTTTAAATTGCTACATTCTACCTTGTGCCACATTTTAGATCCTTGTCAAGTAAGTTCAAGCAAATGGGAGAGAAATTAGATTATTTTATTGACTTTTGTAAAGAAGGAAAAGAAGGTGAGCAGGTGCAGTGCAGGAGGGGGAAAAAGAACAGAAGGAGAAATCAAGTGTAAATAATAATAATTTAAGAAACGTCTCAAAAATGTTTTCTGTAATCTGCATATATAGTTACACAGCTGATCATTTTCTTTCCTCAGTGAATGCTATCTTAAGATGAAATTTACATAAATGTACAATAAATGAGAATCATGACTCTTCTATTTATATAGTATATCTGATTGAATAATAATGTTCAATGCTGTCATTGAAATCAAAAAATGACACAAAAGTGTCTTATTGAAAATATTAAACTGTTTCCTATTTTAAAAATTCCCCAAGTGATTCATTGTAATATTATAGAATCAAAGAAACACAGTTTCTGTGCTAAAAACTGTTATTTATTCTGGCTTTTGGATCAGTATAAACACTAGATATTTATGTTATGGACATCACTTTCAGTGTGTTAATAAAAGATGTCCAAATATTTTTATTCTAAAATAACCTTAGGATTTCTTCATTGGAAGAGGCATGTTATTAGGGCATTTTTTTTTTTTTTTTTATAAAGGCGTACTTTTTCTTTTTCTCCTAGGGCCCACGAGGTTTGCTGGGTCCAAGGGGAACTCCGGGAGCTCCAGGGCAGCCTGTATGTATTGCTGGAAACATTGATGATTTTCTAGGGAAAGCTTGTTGCCAACCTTTTAGAGGCCATAAAAGCCCTCAGTAGAGAGCCAAGAGTTTATTGCCTTGTTATATTTGAAGATCTATAGATGCTGCCTTTCACTTTAACTCATCATTCCCTCCTTTCCTTCCATCTTCCTTTTGGTTATCTATCTTACTCTTTTCATGATACATCCCCAGCATGCAGAGGAAAATGTTGCTAGATTGTCTCCAATGTGGACATGGAAAAGAAAGTATAGGTCTTGTCTCTTCTTCATTTCCATTAAATCCTAAAATGATTTTTAGTCGCGTAGGGTAGTGAGTATCATGCTATTAGATTAGTCTTTTTGATTTTCTATTTTAGCATCAAAACATATGGACAACCATACATACTTTTTCTTCATTGCAGGGTATGGCAGGTGTAGATGGCCCCCCAGGACCAAAAGGGAACATGGTATGTAGCAAATAGTGATAAAATAACTCATATTTGAATGTAAGCACGAAGAAGCCATTTATTTTGCTCAACTGAAAATATAATGATTTATTACACTTTGCTAAGTATATTAGATACAGCTTGCATTAATATTTTGCAATATTTTCCAGAATCTCTTGAGGGAAAACTGTTTGGGGGTGGGTGGAGGTATTTTCCAATTGAGAAGAAAAAAAATCTATTGTGTAATATAGTGCATTAAAAACTTTTTATATTTTCCTCTGGCAGGGTCCCCAAGGGGAGCCTGGGCCTCCAGGTCAACAAGGGAATCCAGGACCTCAGGTAAGTCTAAGCCATTGCAGCTCCTTTGAAATAATGGGGAGAAGATGCTGTCTTTGCATAAGAAAATCAACAGCCTCATAATTTCCTATGTAGGCCTAGCAATATTTAAAATGTGAATTTACGAAAATATATACTTTTCTTTTTTAAAAAATTTGAGCAAACTTGCAGAAGCCCCTCTCTTCCCAGGGAAAAATGAGTCATTCAATGTTTAGGGAATGCCAGGACTAATAGCCACCTGCAGGAGGGTTCTGAATAGGATCGCATTATAGTCCCTTTGCAAAAAAGAGCAGCTTGTGTAAAACTCCTCATCGTGTTCTAAAATTCTTTGGGGCATATGGGAATATATACAGATTCTTATAACTCACTCTATGTACTATAGTGAGCTAATAATTTGCTGTTTTAAAAGTGTATTACTGTGATTTGATTTCTGATATATGAAATAAATTCTTTTAAAATAGGGTCTTCCTGGTCCGCAAGGTCCAATTGGTCCTCCTGGTGAAAAAGTAAGTTACTCTGTTGTTCTAGTAAAGCCTGGTGAACATGTTTGTTTTAGCAATCTTAGGCAGGTATAAGGTCTGCCTTCTGTTTTTGTTAAGATATCTAGATAGCTCAGCACATAACGAATTAATCTGGAGTTGACATGGAAATATAGTGTGGGGAGATTTCACTCATATGTTCTTAAACTGAGAATGATAAAACTTCAGTTACCATTTAAACAGCTTCCAAATGTGGCATTCTGAGCTATATTAATTTCAGGAACATACCGGTACACGTGAATATTTTCTCTTTAGTTTAGGTCTCCTTTTCTTTCTCATTATTTTACAAAAAAGTAATTAAGTTTGCTGTGACGAAAGATTTGTAGGAAGATATGATGAAGGGAAAAGTGTGAAGTTGCCATTGCCTGTGATAAATGGCAAATGATGTTCTTGTTAATAACTCAATGTCTGGATCAAAACAAGAATAAATCTATAATTAAACACATGTCATTTTCCCTGATCTCCACTGTGAGATTCCTTGAGTAGTATTTTGTCCCCTGTAGTCATAGCGCATTTTTAGCTGGCTCTTTCCAACACCTTTTTTCTTTCATAATTTTTGTTGATTTCTGCAAACATGTCAATTAAAAAAAACTAATAGCTTTATCAAAGTGTAATTTAAATACTATAAATATTCACTTGTTTTAAGTGTACAAGTTAATTATTTTTACTAAAGTTACAGTTGTGCTACAGTCTAAGTTTCAGAATACTTATACCACTCCAGAAATAATCCTTGTGTTAATATTCAGTCCCTGTTTTCACCCCCTCAGACCTAGCTAACAATTAATTTGCTTTCTGTCTCTATAGATTTGAGTTTTCTGAATATTTCATATGAATGAAACTTATGAATAAATTTAACATATGATTTAATCATATGAATGTGTATGTGACCTTTATGTCTGATTTCTTTCATTTTAGGTTCATCCATGCTGTAGCATACATATATTAGTACTTTGCTCCTTATTTTGTTCTCATATTGTTCCATTGATTGGGTATACCAGATTCTGTTTACTTTTATTTGGCAGTTGATAGAATATGTGGTTTATACTTTTTCACTATTATCCATACCAGTGCTGTAGTGAATAATTGCATACAAGTCTTTGTATAGATGTGTTTTCATTTCTTTTTGGTATATACTTAGAAGCAGAATTCTTGGGTTATGGCAAACTTCTATTTAATATTTTGTGAATTCCACTCTTTTCCAAATCGATTGTACCATTTTTCCTTCCAAGTAACCATGTATGGGGATAGTAATTTCTCCACATTGTCACTTAATGCTGGTTATTGTCTGTCTTCTTGATTACGATCATTCTTGTTGGTGTGAAATGGTATCTCATTGTGGTTGTAATTTGCATTTTCCTAATCACTACTTTTGTTGAACATCCTTTCATGTGCTTATTGGCCATTTATATAATTTCTTTGATAAAATAGCTATTAAACTCTTTTGGTTAATATTCTAATTGGATTATTTGTCTTAATATTGAGATGTAAGAGCAGACATATCAGATTTAAGTGGTTTTGAAAGTACTTTTTTCTATGGATATTTTGGACATAGCTGCACAGCACTATTGGAAAATGTCCTGTGAGTTATGTTAGGTTCTAAAGGTTATTTTTAATATTTAGATAAGGGAGTTTAATCTGGGTCACTCACATTTTAGATTACTGCATTAAAAATATACTATATTTATTTTACATTGCACTTGACACATGCACCTATTAAATTTTCTACCATGATTTTATCATGTATGTACTAGATTATTAAGAGGAAAAGTTGTTATGTCTGAATTACCTGCGCCAAGCCAGATAAAATATATAATCTAGTTTACTGCATTTCTAGTGGTAAGAAGAGAGCTGTTTTATGTACATACTGCTTCTGCCTGTGATCTGAATATATCCAGCCAGTAGGTTCAAAACCAATCTCTTACTATCAAAAGGAGAAAGGTACTCAAAAATATGAGGAAAACACTTTTTAATGATAATACATCTACAATATAAATATTATATTACATCTATATTAAAAAGTACAAGCTATTACTTTTATTTTGAATGATAACTATGATTTATTTATTCTGGCTCAAGAGGCTTCTCTTTGAAAATTTGATAAATAGTAATGTTTAATTGTATCATGGTATAATTTAACATTTTAATACAATTTAACTAATGTCATATGTTTTTACTATCCAAGAACAATGTTTTGTATTAACTTATTATAGCCTGTGCTTTTATTTTTGGTCAAAATATTTCATAAAATTTAAGTTAATTAACTAAAATAGATAAAATATTCAATTGTTTTTTCTGACATTTTTGATAAATATACCAAATATATCCTGTGATAAATTGTGGTATCTCCTAAATATTTCCTGTGATTTAATTTCTGAGTTCACTCATATATTAGTTGCTTAGTAGCAATTGATGTTACATAACTCTCTGAGTCCAGTATAAAATAACAAGACACAAAATAAATATTAGTTAAAGGGAGGAACTTTGAAGACGTGGATAAGTACCTAAAGTTTCTTTTTTGGGTAATAAAAATGTTCCAAAATTAGATAGTGGGGATGATTGTACAATTCTGTTATACTAACAATCGTGGAATTGTTCACCTATAAAGGATGAATTTATGGTATATCAATTATACTTCAATAAAGCTTAAGAAAAAAAAACCTAAGTTCATCCAGATTGCAGCGCTGCCACATATTAGCATTGGCTAATTTACCTAAACTCTTAATTGATGCTATTTCTCGCAATTCTTTGAGAATGTGGATGATGCACATAAATTGCCTAACATAGAACATAGAAACATTCAATAAACTTTAACTATTTTATTAAAATCTAAACATATACGTCCTTTTAACTTTTTTTTCCCATCCCTTCAGGGAAACAGCAAACAGTTAAGAAAGCAGACAAGATATTCTGCTGTCATGGAACTTCCATTCTAAAAGAGATGTCTTAATTTTAGTTTGTTTAAATAACCATCTTATAGTGCAAGAGTTTTAATATAACTTGCCTATTACTTATTTTATTATTATTATCATTATTTTTTGAGGAGGGGGTCTCACTCTGCCACCCAGGCTGGAGTGCAGTGGAGCCATCTCTGCTCACTGCAACCTCTGCCTCCTGGGTTCAAGCAATCCTCCTGTCTCAGCCTCCCTAGTAGCTGGGATTACAGGCATGCGCCACCAGGCCCTGCTAATTATTGTATTTTTAGTAGAGATGGAGTTTCACCATGTTGCCTCGGCTGGTCTCAAATTCCTGGCCTCAAGTGATCAGCCCATCTAGGCCTCCCAAAGTGCTGGGATTACAGGCGTGAGCCGCCACCGTGCCCGGCCTCTTGTCTATTCTCAAATACATAGCAACATAAAAATTCTGTGCAATATTTATTACCCAAAAGGTCATTGTCATAAAAATATCGCATTTGCTGATAATAATAATTAATGAAATAATTGTTTGTATACTACATTTCGCTTTGAAGAAATAAAACCACTGTCGAGAGCGAAAGGTAATTTAAATGACAGGCAGAATGATGACAGTAAAAATTTTGTGTTTTATGATACTTATTACAAGGTGTTAAATTACTTGATTGAATATGACTTTTGCAGACTGGTGAAGAGGATTGAAACATTCAAGTCCTTTAAATGAGATGCAATTACTTTTGGTTAAAAAATCTTAATTTTTCAATTTAAAGGTTATTTTGTTCTATGCTGATTTGGTTGAAACTTTCTTGTAAAACTGCAATGTCGGGCAATATGAATACAAGATTATACTTTACTCCCTAAGAATGGAAAAAGCTCAAAAATATGTCCAGCATTTAGGCTTGCTGATATGTCCTTGACCTTCCTATTGATTCTGAATCCTGGACAATAACTTGATGTGTCAATAATAATGACCTGGGCTCTGGGAACTTGATAAATTTAATATTCTTAGAAGAATGTCTACTTTTCTCCCAAGAAAAGGTTTGAGTCTTGTAGTAGTGATTCTTACCATGTTCCAGACTTAGAAATGGTCATGTCCAATGTGATTTGAAACTCTGTGTCGTTAAACAGGGATTAATCTGTTGAATTATTACTTTATTATTATCTTGTTGGTTACCTATTAGGATATGTTCTTTTTACATTAAAATCGATTTACTTTCCTTCATTTTCTATGAATAACTATCATACAATAACATTGCACAAAATATTTTAATAATTAATGGTGTTTCATCAATGTTACTATGTAATTTTTTGAATTAGTACTTATTAATTTTATTGAGGGAAATAATACAATCTTTACCTCTTTAATGATATGAATCAATATATTTCTGACGTATATTGCTTTCCTTTTTGTTCTCTAAGCTTCAGTTTATTGTGGTATTCAAAAACTAATTTGCTAATTTAAAAAAAGACACATCTAAGATTATAAGAAGGCTAAAACCTAGCATACCTTTGACATGTTAAATTTAGTTTTATTTTAGCTTTACCTGGCATTTCCTCCATATAATGTATTTAAAAGTTATTTAAATGGTTATTACTTACGGATTCAAGCCAGTGACTCAGGATAAGAATTTCATTAGTAGTATATGTACAAGTTAAAGCTTTTTAAAATTATTTTTATTTTTTAATGATTTTTTTTCTCTATTTTATAAGGGACCACAAGGAAAACCAGGACTTGCTGGGCTTCCTGGTGCTGATGGGCCTCCTGTAAGTAACAGCTACCTGGTCATTAAAATTTCTTTACATTATCTTTAAAAATAGATTTTACATGTGTTTTAGAAATGATTATATGAGGTTAGCAATAAAAATAAATTGAGCCAGTAATTAAATATTGATCTCTATAAAATACCTTTTATCATGTCACTTCCATATTGCAAAATCTTTAATGAGCTCACAGTGGCTTTTGTAGTAACTCATTTGGCACTCTAAGCCAGAACCTCCCCCGAATGTCATATATATATATATATATATTTTTTTTTTTTTTTTTTTTTTTACTTCCTCCTTAACCATTAGCTCCAGGTAAGCAGTTCCACTAACATTTTCTTAGCATGATCTAAAATTTCTATCATCTTACCTTTCCCAACCTGTTTCCTCTCCTAGAAAGCCCTTACATCTTCTCCTCCTTTTCAAAGTATCTGTTTCTATGAGTCCAGGTGAAGTTCTTTACCATTCATAAATTTTCTGACATCTTTCATGAAAATATCTTAGCCTTCAGGGATTTCTTCCTTTTCTGGAAATATAGCAATATTTGTTATTTCCCTTTAAATAGTAATAAATAATGTAATTATGTAATCTCCACAGTTATTTTATATATATATATATATATATATATATTTTTTTTTTTTTTTTTTTTTTTTGAGATGGAGTCTCACTCTGTCGCCCAGGCTGGAGTGCAGCGGCGCAATCTTGGCTCGCTGCAAGCTCCGCCTCCCGAGTTCACGCCATTCTCCTGCCTCAGCCTCCCGAGTAGCTGGGACTACAGGCACCCGCCACCATGCCCGGCTAATTTTTTGTATTTTTAGTAGAGACGGGGTTTCACTGTGTTAGCCAGGATGGTCTCGATCTCCTGACCTTGTGATCCGCCTGCCTCTGCCTCCCAAAGTGCTGGGATTACAGGCGTGAGCCACTGCACCCGGCCTACAGTTATTATATTAAAACGTCTGTTATTTACAGATTTTTTTCCTCTTTAAACTGCATATTCAGATTTTGTAGTGCTAGGATGTAAGATTTCTCATCCTACCTCTCCTTGTTATTGAGTATAATTGTGATGTGGCTATATATTTTTATTTACTGAATCTCAATAAGTTGATTATTAAAACTGTTAGTATTTATGATCTTGCTGTATTTTCAAATGTCTCATCCACATGTCTTAGTGCCCCTTTGAAGGTGCACATATGATCATTTGATTAATTTGCTAAATATAAGGCAGATTTAAATACATTTATGTAAGGCTCTAATTGAGGCTGGGGTTGAATTGTTAATGAACAATATGTATTATTTTATGTGCTTTTTCTAAGCTCTCTCAAACGCATTATGTATTTGAAGAAGCTTACATCCATCAAATATAAGCTTATCATGTTTACTTCCAAATGCCATAGTTTCCAATTTATTTAAAGCCATACACACTGATGCAAAAGTGTTTAATGTTTTTGAAACTTAAAGAGTAAGATCTTAGTAGATTTCTTAACAAAAGAAATACTTTCATAGTATTATCAACTATGTTTATATTACATCTTATCAGTGTATGTTTTTGCTAAATATAGGGTCATCCTGGGAAAGAAGGCCAGTCTGGAGAAAAGGGTGCTCTGGTAGGTTCCAAAGTATCCATTTAAATGTCCTATAAATTTCCAGGAGAAAATGCCTTAATTTGGTCATCTCATATATATAAATCCTGTTCATATAGTTATTTTGGGTATAAAAAAGATATCTTAGACTACTTTTAATTTTATATCAGTAATTTTAGAAATTAGACTATGTTCTCTCTTTTTAAAAAATATTCCCATGGCTAGGGATACGTGCACATTCTGCATGTGTATTATATATGGAGTAAATGGTAATGATATAAAACAATGAAATTGGACAAGAATTACTCAATGTTACTGAACTGCTTATGTAACCCCAATTTTATTATTACTTATTACTTTCTGGTAACCATTATCTAATAAAATGTTAAATTAAGACCAATGGCTATTAAAATATCAAAGTGAAATGTAATATGTGCATATTTAATGTTAGTACTTTAGATTGCAGTAGCAGGGGTAGGATCATTTTGTTTACGGTTGTTTTGAATTCTTTTAAAACTATTAAAATTTCAGCATTACTGAGGAAATTATGATTGATAGAATGTTTTATCTGTGTAGACTAGAGAAAAAAACAGCTTGTGGAAGGTATATTATTTTGATTATATTCTTGATGAAGTGAATGCTACTAATTTATAATTTTCTATTTGAAATTATCAATCTTGTTAGTTTTTCAGTAGCTGTCTGTTATAGACATTCACTATAGCATATTTTAGGTTAAAAATCTAGTTATTAATTTTTGAATTGTTTATATTATTTTACATGCTTGTAAGATTTGCCTTATTAGTCCATTTCAATATTGTATTTTTAGTATGAATATATGACATAATAAATTTGGAGTGAGTAGTGCTAGTTACATGTTTTTTTCATCATATCTGATTATAGAAATAAAGAATAAACTACCAAAAAGTCTTTATCAAATATTAGCAGTAGAAAAAAACCATATCCTTGTAGATTATGTGGTAAAATTATAGTATGTAAATGAGTAGCACTTTCAATTTATTATATGTATAAGTGGTAACTAATCTATTTCAGGGTCCTCCTGGTCCACAAGGTCCTATTGGCTACCCTGGCCCCAGAGGAGTAAAGGTAACATTAAATTGTTTTCACATTATTTACTTTCAACGTGAAATGTTATAGTCACTTAATACTTCTAATTTATTCCACAGGGAGCAGATGGTGTCAGAGGTCTCAAGGGATCTAAAGGTGAAAAGGTAAAATATAATTGTTTAGGTGGTTTTAATTTCTGTGTATTATGTTAACATTTAAATTTATTCAACAGATATTTTATTTCTTGAATATATTGAGTGATCACTACGTACTACACAATGCTAGTATAATTTTGTACCCTTTATCCTCACAACTTAAAAACAATGTCTTATATCTTATGATGAGAGTTAAATACTAGAACAGAAACTAAATTATGTTACCTAAGAGAATTAATTCTGTATCCTTTTTTTTTTTTTTTTTTTTACATGTGCTTAAGTTTTGTAAATCATAGGGTTGGCCTTAGGAATGGATTTGCTACAGGATTTAGATGTTATCTAGTTAGATGCATAACATATGAATGTTTATTCCTTTTTTTCCCTACTGACATCCCCAAAATATTTAAACAAATTCAGCATAAAACAGGAAAGTTAGAAGTACACTAAATCATTTGGGGAAAGAGGAAGTCTTTCTATATAATATTACACACAAATCAATAGTGTTACTGAGAGAGATAAAAATTACAACCAGACAGAAGTGAATGAAATAATGTACGTAAAACTATGAATGAATATGGCATCTTTTGTAGGGAAGTTATAGGTAATTGGCTTTTGCTGAAGAACATGACATTCGGATTTTTTTCAAGGATACATCTAGTAGGAGTGCAGAGCCCCAAATCCTTCAAAGACTATGATGAAATGCAAAGGGAATGACATTACTCAGTGATAGAGTTTAGCTGTATGCCCACCCAAATCTCATCTTGAATTCTAATCCAAATTGTAATTCCCACCTGTCTAGGGAGGCACATGGTGGGAGGTGATGAGATCATGGGGGCGGTTTCCCTCATGATGTTCTCCTGATAGTGAGTTTGTTCTTAACAAGATCTGTTTTTTTGATAAGTGGCTGGTACTTCCCCTTTCTCTCTTTCTTTTTCTCCTCCACCTTGTAAAGAAGGTACTTGTTTCTCCTTTGCCTTCTACCATGATTGTTAGTTCCCTGAGGATTCCCGAGCCATGCAGAACTGTGAGTCAATTAAACCTCTTTCCCTTATAAATTACCCAGTCTCAGGTAGTATCTTTATAGCAGTGTAAAAGTGGACTAATACACTCAGAATCAGTATTGAATTAATTCTTACTACAAAATTTCATACCAAGTTAAAACAACACATGGTTGTATAGTATAAATATTGTTATGCTTGGTGAGAGATACATAGATATTAACTATTGTTAATATCATACTCATAACATACTCTGTTAGACTGTTCTTGCACTGCCATAAGAAATACCTGAGACTGGGTAATTTATAAAAAAGGGGATTAATTGGCTCATGGTTGTGCAGGCTGTACAGGAAGCATAGTGGCATTTGCTTCTTGGAAGGCCTCAGGAAGCCTCCAGTGGAAGGCAAAGAGGGCACGGGCATCCTATGTGCTGGGAGCAGGAGCAGGAGGGGTGAAGAAGGTGCCACATGCTTTTAAACAATCAAATCTCCTGAGAACGCACTCACTATCAGGAGGACAGCATCAAGAAGATGGTGCTAAACCATTCATGAGAAATCCACCCCCATGATCATATCACCCCCGACCAGGTTCCACTTTCAACATTGGGGATTACATTTCAACATGAGATTTGGGTGGGTAAATATTCAAATTATATCACATGCTAATATTTTTTCAAGGACAGTCATTTATTTTCATAGTTACAATATTATCAAAAGGCTTATGTGTGGATTTGATACCAATAGGGAATGGATAACAAAAAGGGATGGATTTATTATATCCGTTATACTTTATCTGAAAAAAGCTACTGTTATACACTAAAAGTAAACAACTATGTTGTCAGGTTTATCGCATGAAAAAGGCCATGCATTTCGCATTAGCTCACCTACTTAACGGTAATCTCAGTTCATCCTGATCACCTAGATGAACTTCAGAGTACCAGTTGGCTCTCCCTATGGGTTCTGCATCCATGGATTCAATAAACTATAGATCAAAGATACTGGAAAAACAAAAAATTAAATTAAAAATTATAATATGACTGGGTACAGTGGCACATGCCTATAATCCCAACACTTTGGGTGGCTAAGGCAGGATAATTGTTTGAGCCCAGTAGTTCAAGACCAGCCTGGGCAAAGTAGTGAGACCTCATCTCTACAAAATATTTTTATAGAGGTCCCAGCTACTTGGGAGGCTAAGGAGGGAGAGTTGCTTGAGCTGAGGAGGTCAAGGCTGCAATAAGCCATGATTAAGCTAATGTACTCCAGCCAGAGTGACAGACTGAGACCCTGTCAAAAAAAATTATAGTACAACAATATACAATAATACAAATAAAAAAATAACAACTATTTATATAGCATTTAGATTTTGTTAGGTATTATAAGTATTCTAGAGGTGATTTAAAGTATAAAGGAGGAGGATGTGGGTAGGCTATAAATAAATACTATAGCCTTTTATATCAAGAACTGGAGCATCCACAGATTTCCATATAGGAAGTTGGGTTAGGGTCCTGGAACCAATCACCCCTAGATACCAAGAGAAGACTGTATAGTGTCTCACTGAATTGACAAATGAGCACAGTGGTGAGTCAGGTAGGGTTTAACATGTAATTTGTAGGTTGCCTATACTAAAAATAAAGTCTCTGTTTAGAATTTTTCTTGTTAAGAAATGTAAGTAATAATGCAAATGTTTTTCTCCGGAATTAGTATCCATCAAGGATTTTTAGAGGGGCTAGGCAGTGTTTAAAAAAAAATTGCCTGACTGGGGTGGATATGTTGTTAACTGCTGAAACTTGCTAGGAGAGTTGCAAAGTGACAGAGGCAAATAAAATTATAAATGACTAGATACATATGAGGACAAAGCCATACAGGAAAAACAATAAGATACATTTTTTTTGTATGTAGGAAAGCTTATTAACAATTGCTCGTTGCTTTTAGGGTGTATGATCTCAGAAGATGCAAGTATATATAGAGGAAAATAACTAAAATTTTAAATTGGGAGCCAAAAGTTCTGGATTCTTATTCTGGGTTTTCTAGTTACTTTCTCTGAGCCTCATTTGAAGTCTGTAAAATAAAGAAAATTTCCTAAAAAAATTTAAAGATATTTTTCAGCTATACCTTTTATTCTCTCTAATATACCAATCAAGTAGTAAATTATGTTTTATTATAGATTACAATTTAGTTTTCTAAATTATAGATTTAGAGAAACTCTGTATAAATGTTAGTAGAATTTTTTTTTTGAGAGAGAGAGAGTCTTGCTCTGTCCCCCAGGCTGGAGTGCAGTGGCACCATCTCCACTCACTGCAAGCTCCGCCTCCCAGGTTCACGCCATTCTCCTGCCTCAGCCTCCCGAGAAGCTGGGACTACAGGCGCCTGCCACCACGCCCTGCTAATTTTTTTTGTATTTTTAGTAGAGACAGGGTTTCACTATGTTGGCCAGGATGGTCTCGAAACCCTGACCTCGTGATCTGCCCACCTCGGCCTCCTAAAGTGCTAGGATTACAGGCTTGAGCCACCACACCCGGCCTATAATTTTTAATGGTAAGAATTCTCCATATTTTCAAACTCTGTGAAGGATTAAGCCCTGATGAGTTTTTAGTATGCCTTATTTATTTCATTTTTCTGAGTATGCAAGATAATTGATCATTTATCTCATAAGAGAAGAAAATGGAAAATATTTTATATTTAATGATGTTAATTGTTAACCAAAGGTGATATAGCAAGTTAATATTCTAATTATGACTAAAATTCTCTCTTTTTTAGCCTCAGATTTGTCTCTTAAGTCTGGAGCAACACAGCTCAATAAATTAGGTGGCATAGATGAATTCCACTTTTATACATCTTCTAAAATTATGTTTTCTTTTTTTCTTTATCTGATCATTTTAATACTAGAAATCTTAGTAACTTGGTATGTCACTTGCTAAAAACGACATTTATTATAAGGAAATACCTAATTAAATCATCTAATTGTTTTTTAAACATGAATATGCTGAAAACTAAAACATAAGAAAAATAGCCTCCCTGTAGACTGAATTCTCACTTTAAAAATAATTTAAAAATAAAACTCTGTCTTAAACAATCCTAAAAACTATAAGTGATTTTTAGACATAGAGCACAGTGTTCTTTAAACTAAGCGTGGCAACTGTGTAATTATGTTTTTCTCTAGGGAGGAGGTAATGAAGACAGTTGTCAATAGCAAGTTCAGTGGTCATTTTCAGCTCTTAAGCCTCTGCCATTGCCCAATCACATTCAGTACAGAGAGCATCCTGGCAGGATGGTGAAAATGGCATGATTTTCTCTTGAAAAAAAAAAAAATCCCTGGCATGCTAGAGTTCTTTGAGTATGCAAGATAACAGTGTGAATCTCTTTCCAGGGTTAGGTCTCATATTCACAAGTACCCAGTATTTGGTATTTTCTGGACTTTAATATACCTTGCTAAACTCACACTGAGGCATTTAGTAAATGTTTATTGAACACTGTGGTTACTGAAGGTCCAAAACATGTTTGATACTGGAGACTCACAGGTTAATTAGGCAGGATTCTTGTGTTCGGCCATTTAGTAGAAGGAAAACAACCTATGATCTAGAAAATGCAGGACGGCATATTGTTGCAATAATAATTATTCAGTGAAGGCCGCAAGATGGAGAGTTTAATTTTAGGAGGAGTTCAAGACAAAAGACTGAAGAAGTGAAGAAGGGCTAGATCATGTGGTGAAGGGAGGTGCCTTATATTGATTATTAGCAATTTGATACCATTAGGATATTTTAAAGTAATTGATGTGACCAGTTTTGTATTTTAAAGAGGTCATTTTGGCAGCGAGATGTGGAAGCATTTGTGCCTATCCTTCCTAGCTTTGTTTTCATACACAGTTCAAAATGTTCTTTTCTTAAATTCTCAAATCAAATCTATTTCTACCAACTGAAATAAAAACCCCTCCATCAAACCCTCCCTATTAACCTCCTGCCTCACCACCCCCTCCATGAGCACCATACATCATCATCATTATCATCATTATTTTGGCATTCTTCTGCAGACACCCTTTCTACTTCATCTGTACCAAAATAACTGCAAATGTCCCACTTTCAGTTGTTTGTTTGTTTTGTTTTGTTTTGTTTTTGAGATGGAGTCTCCCTATGTTGCCAAGTCTGGAGTGCAGTGGAGTGATCTTGGTTCACTGCAACCTCTACCTCCTGGGTTCAAGCAATTCTCCTGCCTCAGCCTCCCGAGTAGCTGGGATAATAGGCACCCACAACCATGCCTGGCTAATTTTTCTATTTTTAGTAGAGACAGGGTTTCACCGTGTTGGCCAGGCTGGTCTCGAACTCCTTACCTCAGAAGATCCGTCTGCTTCAGCCTCCCAAACTACTGGGATTACAGGCATGAGCCACTGTGCCTGGCCCACTTTTAGATTTTACTGGTAAAAAAAAAAAACCTCAAAATACTCCACAGCACTTTGAATGAGTAATTCCTCAATTAATTTTATTGAATACATGAATGACTATTTCTTAGTAATTTAATTTTTTTCTTGAACTTAAGAGATAATAAGGTTGTTTATGCAACTTTCTTAAAAATCTAGGTTTCAATAAGAATGATAGAAAATATTTCTGTAGCCCAAATTGTTCCTCTCTTCATTAAATGACTCTGTTTTCAGCATTGTTGCTCTGTGTGTATAGTGCTACAATTAGCAATTCTACCTGTAAAGGATATTATTAATTTCTATTTTATATAATTAATTTTACCTGAAAGAAGATTGTAAGATACAGAACCCATTGAGCTAGAAGGCATCTATCTAATGGACATGATACAAAAATACAACATAAAATTTATAGGCATAAATTATTAAATTAAGGGAAAATCATTTTATTCTATTTGCTACTCCAGAGCTCTTGTAATACAAAGTTAAAATGATAACTAAGCGTTTCCTTTTGTTGTTGTTGTTCTTGTTGTTGGGCGGGGGAGAAGTTCTTGCTCTGTCACCAGGCTTCAGTACAGTAGCACAATCATGGCTCACTGCAGCCTTGACCTCCTGGGCTCAAGCGATCCTCCCACATCAGCTTTTTTTTTTAATTATTATTATACTTTAAGTTTTAGGGTACATGTGCACAATGTGCAGGTTTGTTACATGTGTATCCATGTGCCATGTTGGTGTGCTGCACCCATTAACTCGTCATTTAGCATTAGGTATATCTCCTAATCAGCTTTTTTAGTGGCTATTACAATCATGCACCCACACACCTGGTTAATTTTTGTATTTTTTGTAGAGATGGGTGTTGCCATGTGGCCCAGGCTGGCCTGAAACTCGTGGGCTTGAACAATCTGCCCACCTTGGCCTACCAAAGTGCAGGGATTACAGGTGTGAACCACCATGCCTGGCAAAATATTTATTTTTTATTTGTTAAACTAGTATACAATACATGTTGTTATGGGAGAAAGGTTATTTCCCTCATAAAACAAGATTTAATGAACATATTTGTGAAAAATGTCCTAGGGTAATTTATAGCCAATAATTGCGAAAATATGAGATTATATTGGTGGTCAGAATCTGTGGCTGGAGTTGGAAAAGGGAGGAGGAAGTTTCACAACTACCATTCACATTTCTCAAAAATAATTTTCCCTCATTATCAGCACATAAATTTTTATAGCAATATTTTAGGTTACTCCAAAGGACTGATTAAACTCCTATTTAATTCCTTTTGTAATGTTTTAGGGTGAAGATGGTTTTCCAGGATTCAAAGGTGATATGGGTCTAAAAGGTGACAGAGTAAGTATAAAGAAAATGTGCACTAGTACATAAAATTTAATATATATATATTTTTTCCTTTGCTTATCTTTAAATATAGTAAGCATATGATAAATAAAATGTTTGTACTACCTAAGCCTTTAATCATTTAAGTTTTTATACAAAGATTTAGGGATTTTAATTTTTGTGGACATAGTGTAGTATCAATTGTCTTTTAGATGTTATATTTCCACAGGTTCCATAATAAACATGCGCATGCACGTGCATGCACACACACACATGCACACACACACGTGTATTGTTTATACACAGGACATTAGAAAGTTATGATCAAATTACTAGAAGTAATTTGAGAAGTTTGTTCTAAATTTTGTTCATATGTAATGAGCTATGCTGCCTGGACAGTATATGTCTGTAACTTTCATGAATTTTCATTATATGGTGGTGTTCAATTTTTGAATGTAAAGATGGTAGTTTTTTCTAGTAATACATTACAGAAAACAAACAGAAATATTAGTTATCTAAAGCAAATTAAATGCTTTATTGGGAAGATTTATTTTTAAGTAATATACTAGTACCTAATACATCTGAATAAAGAAGCATTCTATAGAAAATATTTGTTTTCCTAAAATTCAAATGAAGTCTGCATGTAGGATTGGGGGCAATAACATCCATATACAAGTTCTTAAACATTAAAGATAAAAGCCAAGTACAAAATAGAGATATTTTTCTTGTGTTCCAAACAGTAATTTCCAAAGCTGCTGACCAATCTTTATTATTATTTTTTCCCTCTCTCTGCAACACAGATGCATTAAAAGCAATTTAATGTCATATACGATGGGATTCGGCTTTTGTAGATTTTCAAATATCAGACTATATTCAGTTGTTTATTAAATATGAAAAGATTGATAAAGTCAAACACTTTCAAGCCTCTTTGTCATGAACAAAAACATGAGTAAACACACCAAAGTTGAAAACTCTTTCAATAGACTGTAATTTATGCCTCTCAATTTCCAAATATATTTTTGTAACTGCATGATGGGTTTATCTTGCCTGCTGCCCAGACAGAGCCTATTTATCAAGACAGGGGAACTGCGATAAAGAGTTTGACTCTTTCTCTACACATAGAGTTAGCTGAATAGGAGACTGAAATTTTATTATTACTCAAATTAGCCTCCACAAAAATTTGGAGTATAGGGTTTTTTAAAGACAGTTTGGTGAGCAGGAGGCTAGGAAATGAGAGCTGCTGCTTGGTTGGGGATGCAATCATAGGGGTATGGACAATGGTCCTTGTGTGCTGATTCAGCTTCTGGCTGGGGACCACGGGGCCAGTTAAATCACAAGTCATGGGTCTGGGTGGAGGTGGAGTCAGCTGGTTGTCAGAAATGCAAAAGTCTGAAAAGACATCTCAAAAGGCTAATCTTATGTTCTACATAGTGGTGTTATTTACAGGAATAATTGGGGAAGTTATAAACATTGTAACTTTCGGAACAATGGCTGGTAATTTTTTACTATCCCTACATTTTAGTGGAATTCACACCACTTTCATAATTCTAACCTTGTGGCTTTGTATTAGTTTTTATAAAGGCAGATTTGTTTGGGGAAGAACTATCATCATTTAAACTATAAAGTACATTTCTCCCAATGTTAGCTTGCTCCATGCCCAGGAATGATCGAGGGCAGTTTGAAGGTAAAAGGCAAGATGGAGTTTGTTATATCAGATCTCTTTCACTGTCATAATTTTTTCACTGTTACAATTTTTGTAAAGGAAGTTTCACTCATAAGAATGTTGTTGTTCTGTGCCTCAGGGAGAAGTTGGTCAAATTGGCCCAAGAGGGGAAGATGGCCCTGAAGGACCCAAAGGTCGAGCAGGCCCAACCGGAGACCCAGGTCCTTCAGGTCAAGCAGGAGAAAAGGTTGGTAAATGACTTTAAATTCACCAGTACTCTTGCAGGTGATGTTTCATTATCATTTAAATTTCTTTCAATAACTGGTGCGAGAAATTGAGTTCTTGATACATTAAAGATAAAATGTTTCATTATATTTTAAATTTGCAACCATTACATTTACATTTCAGTGTAATATTAGGCAATATTAAAATTTGCCTCCAGAAACTCTTTAGTGATATGGTAAATTTTCTATAATGTACTGTGAAGTTAATTTTTTTTAAAAAAAACAAGAAATGTTTATGACAATGTTATATTATATACACTAAAGCAAAATATAAATAATAATCTCTTGTAGAATTAAAATGATTCCTTTTCTTTCCTATATGTATATATATATATATATATATATATCCTACATATATATGTCTATATTAAGTAGGGAATTCTGCGAAATTCCTATTAAATACTCCTAAGAGGTATAATTATGAGATGAACACTTCTTTTGTCACTTCTCCTTATTTTCTAGTCTTCTATGCCCTCCTTGGCCATGTAGAATCAGCTACTCTTAGAGTTCTTCCACATTAGATGTTGAGAATTAAAGGATGTGTGATTAAAGGATGAAAGAATAAATGAAAGAGGGTCTACTTATGGTTTTGGGCCAAGTAGAATCGTCTTTTATTTTTTCCACTTAAACATGCATTTCACATAATAAGTCTATTAAAAAATACTGGTATTCAGGCCCAACTTCAAGATATTTTAATTTTAATCTGGGCTTGACACAAGTATCAATATGTTTTAAAACATCCCCAGATAATTATAATATTCATTATTTGAGAGACACTGGGCATTATGTGTTGCGTCAAAAAGATTTGCAACCATTACATTTATATTTCAATATAATATTAGGCAACATTGAAATTTGACTTCATGTTATAATGTAATAATGTATAATGTAATTTGTCTATGACAAATGTTATTACATTATATACACTAAAGCAAAATATCAATAATCTCTTTCTGGTATAATTCAAATGGTTCTTTTTCTATATGTATATGTCTATATTTTCTACAACAAACATGCCATAAAGAAATTTCATGCTATTTACGAAAATTACAAATAGAAGCCCCCACCATTCTATCTCAGAAAGAAAATACATGATATAGGTATTATATAGAGAGTGTGAATAGACAAAAAGAAAATTCCTCATGTCCTTATGAATCATCTAATATGACAGTTCTTATCGGGTTTCATAATTTGAAACTTCTACAGTTTCATACTTTGAAAAAACATTGCTAATTGTAAATTAATGAACAATGTTATAGTGATTTGGCAGCAAAAGAAAAAGACCAGGGGAAAAAAAAGCCTTATAGGGCATTTAAACCCTTTCATTTAAAATGCTCAATGCCAGTAGTTAAAAGGGTATCCTGGGAGCTTCCTGTCGTCTTACGCTCTATCATGTATAAA
Organism: Symphalangus syndactylus; assembly: GCF_028878055.3. Classification (NCBI taxonomy): domain Eukaryota; kingdom Metazoa; phylum Chordata; class Mammalia; order Primates; family Hylobatidae; genus Symphalangus; species Symphalangus syndactylus. The sequence continues at coordinate 56,478,945 of NC_072441.2, read as the reverse complement.
CAGTCACATAAGCTATTATGATAAATCAGGAGTTTAAACCACCCCACAGTTCTTTTCTTCTTTAATATTTCATTAGTACTGTTAGTTTATTGAAGTTGCCTATCATCCTATTGAAAACACAAACTTTCTGCCAGAATTTATTTTAAAATGACTCTAAAATGAATTAGAGTATATACATACATTCTAATGTGCTAATTACCAAAGAAAACAAATAGCTTGTGATCAGAATTAGGTATTTTTACTTATCTTGAAATTGATGGTATAAAACAAGCTGTGATAATTTAATGTATCCAAGGGGACATCATTATAGGTATGCTTCTTAGGGTTTGTTTGCATATTTTCCATCTGAAGACTACTTATCTATGCAATGCTGATCATGACTTGGACAAATCTTTAGTTCAATCTGTAATAACAAGGTCATAAACCATGTTCTTAATTTTTTGTCTTGTTTCATCCAGTAAAATACTTATTTTTATTTATAAGCTTCTGTTCATCTTTTATCAATGCACATACAAATTTGAACTTGTGTTTATTTTCCATTTTTAGTTGTTCAATGTACACTGAAAATAATGATACATTATGCTTTCCAGTGTTTAAGACATTAGTAAATAATATTTTATAAATGAAGTATGCTTTTGTAAGTATCTTTTTAGGGAAATGGATGCACAGTAAATTTCCACATACATATTTTATTCAATTCATTTTTTTATCCTTCTACCTGTGTTTTTTTAATGTTTTGTTCAGATAGAAATCTTAGGGAAGTAAATTGTTTAGGATAATATTTTAAACCATCTGGTATTTGTTACACATTGTTGGACTTCATTATAACATAAATTTTGTTTTAGCACTTACAGATTGAAAGGTAACCTCATTGCACTGGAACAAAATAGTATATTCAATTACCTGCTTGGAGGAATAAACACTCCACAAAAACCATCATTATTAGCTAAAGCTCTCAACACATATTATATTTATTAGTCCAAATATTTCAGCATGTTAGAGTGAAAGAAGACATTTGTCTTAAAATTTAATTCTGAATTTCTTTGCATATCTAGGTTTACTTACTCATTGAGAAAAGTTAAGTAACTCATGATCCTTGGTTTTATATTTAGACTGGGATAAATGAAATAACTTTATCAAAAAGATTTATTCTAGTTGGAATGATAAAATCTAAATATTGTGCCAGTTACATCAACTAATTTAAAATAGTATTTAATGTTGAAAAAGCTTAGGAGTATTTTTAACCATGCTTTAGAATTCACAAAGAAGTGTAGAGTTCTCTTTAAATCCTCAGGGTTCCTGTACCTAAAGAAGGCACTATCACTTATATAATAAAGGTTAAGTCAGGCAACATTATAACATTAGAAATAGGTTCAAAGCAACAATTTTCTTATTCACATGAAGAAATATAATGAAGGTAAATAATGATAAAAACCTCCAAATCTTCCTTTGAGTGTACAGTATGTGATTCTAATATTTAGAAAAAATATTGAAATCATTATGTAAACTTAATTCAACTTAAAATATTACTTTGATTAATATATATTTTAACTACAGGGAAAACTTGGAGTTCCAGGGTTACCAGGATATCCAGGAAGACAAGGTCCAAAGGTAAAACAGCTTGATATTTTTAGTTTATTAACATTTTGTGAAGACAATATTAATCACATATGGTTACCTTACAGTTTGTAACATCTCTATATTATGATAAGTACTTAAAAATAGTTTCACAAGGAATCGTAGAGCATGTGGACACCTGGAGTGTAGGGAGCTCAAAGAGCTTAGGTGACTATGGATTACAGTATTTTAGGAGAAGGAGTCACGAAACGAAGGCATAATCGGTACTTCTTTGTAATTGGAACAAGAACTATCCTAGTATACCTGGAAGTTTTAACATGGAAGACATTTAATGGATAATAGCTTTTGATTTCCTTTCTATTATCCTAAGGGTTTAAATTACCACTTGATTTTTTTTAATTAATACACCTTTCACACTGTTACCCTCATTTCCATTAGTATTATTTTTTTCCAAGGTTGCTATGACAAATCTCCACAAACTTATTAACTTAAAACAACAGAAATTCACTGCCTCACAGTTCTGGAGGCCAGAAGCATGAAATCATGGTGTCACAGGGCCATGCTGCCTCTAGAGTTTCTAGTAAAGAATCTGTCATTGCCTCTCCCAGCTTCTGGTGGCCCCAGGCATTCCTTGGCTTGTGGCTTCATGACTCCAATCTCTTTTCCCTTCTTAACTGGCCTTTTTTCTGTGTGTCTTATTCTCTTCTGTCTCTTGTAAGGACAGTCGCCATTGGATTTAGGGACCACCTAGGCAATCCAGGAGGATCCCATTTCCTTAATTTAATAGCATTTGGCAAGACTTTTTTTTTTTTTCCAAGTAAGGTAACATTCACAGGTTCCATAGATTTGTGTATGGATATAAATTTTGAGGAGACACCACTCAATTCGCTGTATCACTCAAATCTCATTTTTGGCTATTTGAAATATACATATTTTAAGCATAAAAAATATGGTTTTCAAAGTGCATATTTACTTTGGTGTACTAATTTTTCTCAAACCTATCATAAAACTTTGTTAAGGATGCACTTGATGCATTCAGTAGTTAAATTAAGCTTGTTAAGTGAATTAATATATAAATGTTGATTATTAATAACAGAATGGTTATGATACAGGAGGGAGACAGAAAAGTGCTGGGTAGTTTCAGTTATATCATTCTTTTAGTTATATGTACATGAGATTATATCAATCTATCAGTTTATTGAGTTTGACCCATTCAGGCATAACAGAAACAATAGGTACGGCAAATCCTGCTTCTGTAACATTCTTAAACGTGTATCTATTCATAAGTTTCACATGTAATTATGGGAGACAAAAATATCCTTCTCCCTGAATATGTAAACTGCATGTCATCGTGTTCCCTCATTGCCACGTGATAACACTGTCTTAGGCTTGCTGTACAGCTTTGTCTTACAATTTTTTCATTGAGTTTCCCAAAAAATACTTCCTTGAGTAGCAGGGGATAAATATAATGCTTTTGAACCCTTCTAAAATAAGATTTATGGCATCTGTGATTTAAAAATAATACAGGCATAATTTAAATATTTTCTGGCTATACACAGGACACTAATTAATACTTTTTATCATTTAAATATTATCTCTAATATACTGCTCTGTCTCCCAGTTAGCTTCCTTTCAAATGTCAAGCATTTTCACAAATATTATCAGTAAAAGAAGTCATTCACTGCATAATCCAGGACCTCAAGCTATCCTTACGTCACTTCATGCATTCTTGATCTATTTATTAAGTTAAACTGCAATTGTTTTGTTTTGATTTAAAAACATAGGAATCTGTCACAATATTACATGAAGGAGTAGAATTTTATTTTATGAATTTATTTAAAATTGTTTTTTTCTAAGTTCTCTGACCAGTATTCTTTGAATTGTTTTTATTAACAAAATGCAACAGAATAACTAAACAGAAATGTTTAGGTATCCAACATTTTTTAATCCTTTTACCGAAATGTCTGGAATTTTATTCTTTATTTCTTCATATTGCTTCTCTTCATAACTCATTTATTATTTCTATGATCAAAAAGCTTTTAAGTTTCTCAGTTCTAAAATGAAAAACTGACTGGGACATCAAAGATGAAAGATAGCTTCATATTTTTTCCTATGTGTAAGCTGATGAATTTTGAATAAATTTAAATTTTTATTTTACTATAATGAAATACCTTTACCTGTCTCCTTCAAGCAGATTAAGGACTGTAATTTGACATCTTAGTAATTTCTTAGTAGCAATATAAACCATAAAGGTATTAAAAAGATGTAGCACCACATGTGCTATAAAATGATAGCTGTTTCTAAAATAAAATCTATTTTAAGGTAGGATACCTTTATATTTCAGACAGCATTTTAAAAATTTCACATTTTTAGTTTCACATTTATTGACCGACCCAATTTCACAATTAATCTTTGACTTTATGGCCTTTGTGTGTTTCCGTATAAAAACAGGTAATACTGTTTCATAGAAATTATATATTTTGGTGATAATTCCTTATGTGGGAAACAAAAAATAACATTTCCATATATTCAACTGATTAATTGGTGGGTTTGTCATTTTTCTGTGTTTTCTATCAATTTCCTAGAGTAGAAACTCTATGTAAGAATACACATTTATGAAAAACAAAATTGGTGCATAATATCTCTTTGCTTAAATGAAGTATCTATAAATATGCTTAGTTATCTCTTCTAGTCAGGACAGAACTGAGTATTTGTCTCCCTATTCAAAATTTTTATTTTCATACTGTATTATACTCATTTGTCCAATTCCTGTAATAGTCACATAGTAATACTGTGCTAGACGTAACTAACTGATTCTGTGTAGAGAAAGAAAAGAGATTTTGAAAGCTCTTCAAAATGTAATGTGCGGAGATTTTTTTCCCCAGTACGTGAATATTACACACCCTAATAATTGTTCTCAGGTTGATCACAAGTTAGCTATATAGGCATGTATTGAAACATATAGGAAAACATGTTATAAAAAGCAGCTTAGCAGTGCATCCTTCAGGTTATTATTTTGACTATCAGCTGCCATAGGGCATCACATACAATTTTATTTACCTGCTTTAATAGCATCCTGTAGGAAATACAAATTGCTAGCATCTTACCTTCCTGATAAGTGTGTAATATTCACTACTTTCAAATTGGGAATAGGGCCAAATAGTTACCTCCTGTGAGTAGGTAATACTGTACACCTGGCTATTCCAACTGTACGTGCCTGAGAATACAGCTTCAAGACTTCTAAGATTTCACAGTACATGTGACCACTAGAGGTTGGTAAAAATGCAGATTCCTGGACCTCACTGCCAGAGAGTCTGTTTCAGTTTCAGTAGATGTGGAGTGTGCCTTGGCAATCCATATTTTTAGCAATTACTATAGATTATTCTGATACAGAGGAGCCATGTATCACTTGGAGAAACATTATTTTTAGGGGTATTTCAATGCAAGTGAGTGGATTAAAAAAAGAAAGGAGTGTATCCAAGTCAAAGAAGGCTTTGTTATATTTCCCTTAATATATGGGGAGGTTTGTAAAATTTGATGTCTAGTATTCTAGCAGAGGCTAGACATTTTACGTATTATGGCACTTAATCCATACAGTGATCTAAACAGGAAAACTCTCCACTCATTCCTTTTCAGGGTCTCATAATTAACAAGTTGAGCAGCAAGGATGTGAACACTAATCTTCTCTATTTTATGATACAGCGATGAGGGAAGCTAATCACAATCATGATCAAATAAATGAGAAGATAAAAATTTAGATATATGTACAAGATCATATGGGAAATTTGGTTATTGGGGATTATATTGTTTTCCATCTGTAAAATGTGGCCATTTGTAAATGAAATAGCATTTTTGTAAGCTTATTACATTTTAAAATAATTATTATTTATTATATATAATTATTATTTTTATACCAAGCATTCTTTTTTTTCAGTCCCACAAATTTCAAATTACCTGTAAGCTGTGTATTATTGCCCTCACTTTGCAGGAGAAAAATCTATACTTGATGAGCCTAAGTAATGTACCAGTAATGTACTTACTTAGCTGATGCATGAAGCTGATGCATAAATAACATAAATCTCAAAATTATGTCTTCAGAATTCTAAAAAACAGAATTTTAATGCTTGGGTGTCTGAAATAGACTTTTAGCTAGATATACTTGTATTCAAACACCAAATCGAAAAAGTGGAGGAAGGTTTTTAGTCTATGAATTGATCCAGTTTTAAAAGTGTAAAAATACTCGACTCAAAAGTGGTAACTATAGACATATGATAATATTAATTCAGGAAAAACATTTTCTAAAATTCCTATTTTAATATTTGACTCTTCCTGTTTGTGAAAATGGGATTTTTCTTTAGAGTTGAAGCAAATACAAAGAATTTTACATTGCAGTACACTTTCTATAAAATGTCCTATAATTACTATTTTATAACAAGAGATGAAATAATACTTGATTAATTCATTTACTCAGAAGGTTAAAAACTAAAATGTTTTATCAATTTGTGCTTTCAATGCTTCCAGGATTTCAGATGTCATTGTAAGTTCATTTTCAATTACTTCAATGGTATCTTAAAATTTATATATTTGATTTAAATATTAACAGCTGTGTGAAAATCACTCTGTTCCAAAATAAATTACATCTTGTTACTGAAAATGTTAATTGCCATGTTTGTTCATTATTTACTTTTATTACTGTAGGGTTCCACTGGATTCCCTGGGTTTCCAGGTGCCAATGGAGAGAAAGGTGCACGGGTATGATATATAAATATAATGTTTTGAACTATGTATATAGATGTTCTTAGCTGGACATAGTGGTGTGTGCCTGTATTCCCAGATATTTGTGAGGCTCAGGTGGAGGATTGCTTGAATCCCGGAGTTCCAGGCCAGCCTAGGCAGCATAGCAAGTCTGTCTCTAAATGAATACATGAATGAGTGAATGAATGAATCAATGAATGAATGATGTTCTTGCATGACTACTCAGTCTCAGCACCAGACTCATAATTTACTGTGATATACTGCATATTGAGATTGAACTGTCTTTGCTAGGGAGTAGCTGGCAAACCAGGCCCTCGGGGTCAGCGTGGTCCAACGGTAGGTGCCTTGATTTAAAATGATGTACATTTTTCGTATTGAATTTAGTGTATCAAGATAATTTATTTTTCAAAAATAAAAATTGATTTAGTGCCTTTGGATTTGCCTGACACTAGTTCGGGTTCATCTTTTGTTCTCATCTGCAGGGTCCTCGAGGTTCAAGAGGTGCAAGAGGACCCACTGGGAAACCCGGGCCAAAGGTATCACCTGCACTTTTTCTTTTTGGATGTTACTGTAGATTTTTTTCCAGGCAGATGCTATGAGAAAGAATTCAAACCGATTTTTCTTTTCTTTTCTTGGTGCCAGGGCACTTCAGGTGGTGATGGCCCTCCTGGCCCTCCAGGTGAAAGAGTACGTATGATACAGCCACATAATGTAACATGAAGATTAGTATTTCTGCAAGTATTTAGATTTCAGAGAAAAGATGTATGTCTGCTAATACATGTGCAAGTTTATCCACAAAATCTAGTCTGAATTTAAAAACGCTTATTTTTTAATTTATTCTTCTTCACCCATAAAAAAGCTTAATGAATATTTTCTACTAATTTTGTTATAGAGATGAGAAAAATGTGTGTAACTGGACTAAGAGATCACTCTTATAGTCAAGACAAAAATGTATATTTTTTAAATTTTAAATACGCTTGAAACACCTTTGCCCTCTTCTCCACTCAGCTTGCTTTCCATATTGATACTCATTTTGTTCAGAGAGCTGGCAGCAATATTATGCTGGTAAAAAACAAGCTACTAGTAGCCATTAAGCCAGAATCAATATACATTCAACTCAAGATAAAACATCTGTTCCAGTAAATAGAATAGCTATTTAGTAAATTGATATTTAATTGATGTAAGATGTAGCCAAATATATATGAACAAGCATGCCCTTTGTTTGGATTTTTTGGCAAAATATAACATTTTTGTAGCCAGATTTTTAAAAAAGCTATCCTCCTCATATAAGTTTAAATATTATAATCTGTATTCCTTTAAAAAATTAGAATCATTTCTTCATATTCTATAATAATTTTCAGTATTATGGAGTCAGGTTAATATATTTTTGTATATTATTATTTGAAATGTATAATAGGCATTTTACAGAAGACAGAAACACCTTGCAATGCATAAACTAAAATTGAAAATGAATAATTTTTATTTGAGTAGGAGCAATGAGCAAAAGTTGAGTTTTTATTTGTAACGAAAATGGGAGTAGATAACACACAAGAATAAACATTTAATTAGAGTTGTGTTAAGTCTTTGGCTCATATTTAATTAACTTTCCACTAAATGTTTCTCACTCTTGATGAACTGTTCCCAATTAAGTCTATCCTGTAAATTTTGAGCTCATAAATAATACATTCATTTGAAGTATTTTATGGTCAAAGTCATTTTAATAAGGTACATTTAAATTAATTAAAATGGCTAAATATTTAAATGGAGTAGAGCAATTTAACAAAAATTAGCACAACTATGAGTTTTGTTTTTAGAGCACCATTGATTCTCTCATGCGTTTGGTTTTGTCTTACAAAATGTTATGATCAATAATATTTCCTTACAAATGAATATGCTTTCGCTGATACTGCATTTTAATTTGAAAAACAACAATACTGTCATCCAACAGTATGATTACTTTTAAAAACACTTTGAGAATGAGATGAGTACCTCTTGGGAATTTTTGTTTTGTTTTGTTGTTTTAGTATTCTAGGTGGATTCATTTTCAATAAATATTCATATGTGTTTTCAATGTCTATATAGGAAGAACATATTTCCTATGTTCCTTGTGGTTGATGAGACATTTCACCCCAAATATGCCTTCATTTTCTGCCAAGAATTTTTAATTATCTTGAACTATTTAGTTCATGTCTTAAGCACACAGTTCAAAAATGGCAAAAGTAATGCCATAAAATATTTTCTTCAAAGTATATGAGTTAGGGAAAGTTCAGGGAATTACTTTTGTAGTACCATTGTATTAGAAAATGAAATAACTATTTTTGCCCATTTCAAAGGACTCCCTCATTATCATTATATTCATATTTAACTATATAGTTATGCATGGCATGCATATATATGTATACATAAACTTTTATTATTCTACAAATTAAGTGTAATCCCTCATAATCATAATTTGCAGATCATGGATGCTGGTTATGAAAGGTTAAGTATAGCTTTTAGTTAGGTCTAAGATTACCAAATTAAGTGAAAACAAAACAAAAATGGAACAACAGAACCAAGACACCTAGATAAATTTGAATTTTATATAAAGTGTAAGTCATTTTTGTCACAACTATGTCTCATGATATTTAGGACATATTAAAAATTATTCATTATTTATTTAAAGATCAAATTTAGGCACTGGATATTTTATCTGGTGATCTGATTTCAACACCGTCTGTACACTGAGTCATTATGGATTTCTTAAAATCCCACCTGGAAACTATTTTGATTATTACAAAAAGAATATGCCAGCCAGGCGGGATGGCTCACACCTGTAATCCCAGCACTTGGGGAGGCCGAGGCGGGTGGATTACCTGAGGTCAGGAGTTCGAGAGCAGCCTGGCCAACATGGTGAAACCCTGACTCTACTAAAAATACAAAAATTAGCTGGGCATGGTGGTGGGTGCCTGTAATCCCAGCTACTCAGAAGGCTGAAGCAGGAGAATTGCTTGAACCCAGGAGGCGGAGGTTGCAGTGCCACCTCACTCCAGCCTGGGCAACAGAGCAAGACTCTGTCTCAAAAAAAAAAAAAAAATGCCAACGCTTTCTGTGAAATTTTATAAAGACTCAGTTTTTCATTTTTATTTTAAAGGAATGATTCTTGGAATGTTTCTTTCTTAAAAGATTTTAAATTCAAATTGCATTTGAAAGGCAGCAAAATTTTAGAAAGCAAAAACATGACATTTTAAGAAATCAAGAAAATAGAATTTGCTACATAACCAAAAGAATACTATTTTAAAAATTTGTACTTAAAATGGATTTTTATTTAGGAATCATAGTTTCATAGTTTAATAAGAGTTTAAAATTTTATAAGTTCCTCAGATTTGCCCTGTAGTTTTGGTAGTTTCATGTGACATCTGTTTGTGTTAACTTTATATATAACTTTGAAGTTACTTTTTTAATATAAGATGCTGGTAATAGTAAAAACTTGTGATGATTTCTGAACTAACATTGGCTTATGAATGGTAATGAGATTTTTCTTGGGAAGGCTAGATTAATAAATAGAAAGAGTAAATTCTATTGAAGGCCAACTTCAGTAAACTCTATTTTTGATTAGAAAAATACATAAATCCGGCCGGGCACGGTGGCTCACGCCCGTAATCCCAGCACTTTGGGAGGCTGAGGTGGGCAGATCACGAGGTCAGGAGATCGAGACCATCCTGGCTAACACCGTGAAACCCCGTCTCTACTAAAAATACTGAAAATTAGCCCAGTGTGCGGGGCGGGAGCCTGTGGTCCCAGCTACTCGGGAGGCTGAGTCAGAATGGCATGAACCCGGGAGGAGGAGCTTGCAGTGAGCCAAGATTGTGCCACTGCATTCCAGCCTCGGCGACAGAGCGAGACTCCATCTCAAAAAATAAGAAAATAAAAAAAATCACTAGAAAAATACATAAATCCTACCCTAAATGTATTACTTAAGACATTTTATTTATGTTGTCTTTCATAAATCTTCTTAAATAAATGTAACTATTATGTTCTGGGCATATAGAGGATTATCTCTTACCAATTACTTTTTCTGCCAACAATGGAGTCACTGTATTGGGACTTTATGCACTTTAAAAATAGGTAAATTTGAGAGATGAATAATATAGTTAATTAAAAATCAAGCCAAGAATGATATTACAATTTTTATTTGGACTGAATGTTAATAACTACACAGTAAAGTTATTTTTACCTTATCTACAAAGGAAATTTATACATGAGTAAAAAATATACTGACATCATCCAAAATAAATATATTTTAGATATGGAGAATAAAGGCATCTTCTGTGGTGTTTTTGAGATAGTCACATACTTTCTCTTTTAGTTTTAGAATATATGGCTAGATACAGAACAGGGATAGAATACGTTTTAAAAGTTTTTTTTTTAGAGGGGCTGCGAAATTGAATTGAATCAAAATATCTTCCTTGTATGAATGTTTCCAGCCAATGTTAAAAGTAAAGACGCTGCAGAACTTCTCAATACTTATATGTTCTATTCACTTTTAATTCATATGAATTCTCAATGTTTACAGTGTTCCTGAGGTAACATTGAAGTGATGTGTAGTTTTGAGTAGAAATAGTGTGAAAATTTATCCGTTTTACTTTTAGATTGGCACTTACTATTGTGTTGTATTACCACAGTTCTGTCACTGTGATGAAGAAGCTGTATGATACATTGTATTTTATCTCTATAAATAAACCTCAGGGTATAACAATGCATCTTCTAAGGCATGTTGTTAACTTCTCCCCACTGCTTTTTATTTCCAGGGTCCTCAAGGACCTCAGGGTCCAGTTGGATTCCCTGGACCAAAAGGCCCTCCTGTAAGTGTCAGAGCTTCCCTTTCTCTTTCTTCATTTGATATTTTTACATTTTTGAGAGTCACAGCTTACATTTATATATTTGTTAGATATAATATTGATAAAATCTCTGTAAAATTACAACTGATATCAAAGAAAGTAGACATTTTTAATTTATAAGGTTCATAGATTGTTTCTGAATACAATTTCGACATCTCTCATTAAGTATTTTTTGATAGTATACCAAAGACTAGAAAAACATGAATATCATTCTCTCAGCTGCTTCTTTACTGCAATGAATATAATTGATGACATTACAAATTGTTATCAACTCTTAAATATTTGGTATATTAGAATTTATCTTTATCTTCCATCATCAAAATAACCTTCTTCAAATATCACTTCCTAAATCCCTCCAACATTGTGATATTACTTAAGTCATGCTAAAATTTATTTATATTAATATTATATCTGTCTCTATAATCCCTTCTTTTTAGAAAATGTAACGAGAATTCTCATTAAATCATATCCCTTTTATGAAATGTGTTTAGAGGAACACTTAAATGTTCATCAAGCATCTTCACAAAGTTAATTGAAATACTTTGTTTTCATATTTAAATATTTGTGGGGACATAGAACATGCTGGGGTCTTTTTTTGTTTGTTTCTTTGTTTGTTTTGCGACCTCTTCAGTTTCTTTAAGAGAGGGGGAGTCGGCTTACCCACCTGTCTAGGACAGTGGTTCTCAAATGTAGTCCTTGGCCCAGCAGCATCCACAGCTCTTGGGATATTGTTAGAAATGTTGTTTCACTGACCAAATCTCAATTCTGGAGAGGGGCAAGGGCCCCGTCTATCTTTTAAAACACCCTCTAGACAGTTCTGATGCATGTTAAAGTGTGTGAACTTCTGTGCTAGTCCAGATGAACAATACTACCCATACTTAATGTGCACACAAATCGTATTGGTGAATTATTTATTTTGAAATAATTAAACATCAAATATTAAGACAATCCTTAACTTTTTACAATACTTTTTAGGCCCTGCTTAAATTATTATTTTACCACTGAAGGGCTTTGCATTATTACTGCAAAGATATTAGGAAAGTATTGTTATCTGTATTACAACGTTATAGAAAGATCGATACGTACGGCTAGTGTTAAATATAAAGTAACCTTGGTACTACCTGCATATAATGCTTACCTACTATGTCAGTTTTGCTCCAAATGTAACATGAAGACTCTGCAAAGTTTCACAGAGAAATGAAAACAGTTTCAAAAGTCACTGTATGTATATTTTTATAAACATTCTTATAATTATTTTAAGCTGTATATTAGATTATTGTTTAGGAACATAAAGTTTAGTGACGTATATAACCTTGGTATTGTACCATTTATGTATTGGTGAGAACTGCTTGGCTCATGTAATATTGTTTCATTGTCAAAGAAACCCACTTGACTCATTTTTTTTATCAGACTTTTTCAGCCCATTATCTTATGGTATCTTTCAACGTGTTTTGAGCCATTGATCATGCATGCATTTTGTCTCTAAGAGGTATCAGAAGCATAATAAATGCGTACACTTGAGAAGCATGCATTCTAGTAGGAGAGACAAGAAGGAGCATTGCTTTCACTGATAAACAAAATGATTTTTATACTGTGTTTCACTCTAACAAGTGAAACATTAGAGCATGAAATAAAAATACCCCATTTCTCTAGTATGCAGTTTTATGCAGTTTGGGACAGAATTGGCTTCATCTGTTTGACATAGAAAGAATAAATTGGGGTAGAGAGATAGAAAAAACCTCTTCCTGTAAATTAATTGGTTCATCTCCTTCATCATACCAGAAAAAAATTATATATATATATATATATATATATATATATATATATATGACGTATACTCACACAGACATATATACATATGGATCTAAATATTCCCTTCAGATTCTGTTAATATCATGCCCATATTGGCATATTTTGGGAATATGCAGCCATCCATTTAAAAAACACATTAACTTGAAATGATTAAGAATTATAGCATGACTAGTATGGGAAACATTCTATTTAGAATAGAAAAAGTCAAAACTCAGTGCCAATGAGAAGTGAGAAAATGTCCTTAAACAATTACCTACAAGTTTTCACAGATTGCCTCGCCAAATCTGCATACCCTCATTTAGATGAATTTGTTCTCTCTGTCCTGTACCAACTAGATGAAAGGGGAAGCCTGGGAAGCCTATTTTGATTAAAAAATTATTACTTTTGCATAGATACCATGAAATTATTTGGTAATTAGTCTGCTTATTTTATTGGTTAATAGTTTGTGGCCTTTATATTTATTTAGGGATAATTGCTTGATATTAGAAGTACATACTTAAATCAAGAAAAATGATAATGACACCAATTCTTAATGCAGTGTATTAACACTACTCCCTCAGTCTATCTAGGAAAGCCATTAAATATTATGTTGCATTCTTCCCAGGATGTGATCACTTAGATCTAAGATCGCTATTTTAAAGAATTATAATATTTTGCAATGAATGTGTTGTCTATGTCAGCAAATATGAGATATTTAATCTTATATTTACAGCTTTGTTAAAAAAAGTAAGCCTTGTATTAGTGGCAAAGTACATCATTTAAGAAGCACTTCAGTATGGTGGGAAAAAAGCCAGACATAATTGATATCCTTCAGCTGTCATCCTCTCTGTTAAACTTTTATTACTGCCCAGAATTGAAAGCAAGTTTGTTTCCAAATGTATCAAACCCGTGATAAGGCACAGAATTGTTTTATTTGCTATTTTGTAAAACTGGACCTCAATGAAGTCTACTACCAATTAACTACTTACTTCTGTATGTCACCTCCAAACTGAGGGCAAAACTAAGTCTTAGCATTAGTATACACCTAGTGACTGATACATGGGTATGTAAAATATGTTTTTTAAAGAAGCCATGGTTAAATGACATCCAAGAATGTTTTGGGTCCTTGGTTAAAAACACCCCAGTTCTGTTTTTTTCAAGAAGAGGATGGCAGTAGTAGCCCTGGAAAACCTGAAGAAGTCACTGAGCAAGCCATGATGTTGTGAAATAGCATAACGGTTTTTAATTAGAGTTGTTAATTTACAGGGCTCCCAGGATGTCAATACAGATGACTTAAGGGAGCAGAGATGGTTCTGGCACCACCAAGAACCTTTCTCCTGAAGTAGCTAGCCAACCTGGAAAAAGTCTAACTCAGTTGGAAGAAAGCTATTTGAGAAAATGATATTTTGGAACAAAGCCTATTTTTCATACTCACTCTATAAGAACACATATTAAAAATAGACGTTCAAAAACAATTTTATTTAAATAATTAGCATACAATGAGAGGTGTACCTGTTATAATTAAAAATGTCATTATTAAAAGAATCATTTATCTTCATTCATCTAGAAGGGTGATAGTATTTTTATCTCTACCCATTGACCATGTTTTGAAATTTGAACTTGATACGTAATGGTTACTGAGTAGAATGAATAATCCATAAGGCAGTCTAAAGAAGCAGTTTCTTTCTACTAAGTATTTAAAATATAGGACCCTCACAGAGTTGTTCACTTTAAGTCTGTAGTTAATTGCTTCATTTATTTCTTAAGCCATGACAAAGACAGCACCCTTTATAGAAAGTGATAGCAGCAGATTTGCTCTGCGGTACTTCACAAACATGCTTTCCAGAGGACATTTAAGAAAATCTACTGGGAAAAATTTGTCCTGACAACTTCTAGAATTGAGTATAACGTATTGTTTCCTTTACTTGAAAAAATTTGAGAGATGAAATGCCATTGTTTTTATGAGTTTGTATTTATTTTGCATTCTTGGTTTTTTTGTTTGTTTGTTCTGTTTTGTTTTTTTTTTTTTGTTTTTTGAGACGGTCTCGCTCTGGAGTCCCGAGTAGCTGGGACTACAGGCGTGTGCCACCACGCCTGGCAAATTTTTTGTTTTTTAGTAGAGACGGGGTTTCAGCATGTTGGTAAGGATGTTCTTGATCCTCTGACCTCTTGATCCTCCCGCCTCGACCTCCCAAAGTGCTGGGATTACAGGTGTCAGCCACCCTGCCTGGCCTTCTTTTGCATTCTTGTCAGTTAGAAGCTCGGAATACCACTAGAGGGCACTATTTCTCTCTGTTATCCAAGTTTTGATTGCACCGGGAATTGAATTAGGAAAAAATCACCAAAAAGGGGGAAATATTCACTTGTGAAGTGCTAAAGAAGTAATATTTTTCACAAAAACGAAAATACAAATCTTTGCAAATATTCTTTTACAAATGATTGATGCAAATGAAATATATTTAAATGTAAAATATTCAGAAAACTGTTCAACTATTTTATTTTGGTTTCAGTTATAGCTACAGAATTATATTGAAGAGATATATGTGCATATTACCACATAGAAAATCAACAGAAGAGCAAAGTAAAATAGCTAATGAAAATATAAAAAGAAAAGAAAATTTTCTAGCATGTTACATTTAGACTATAAAATAATTAAATATTTATTACCTGTGGTATTTAATATTTGTAATTTCAGGGACCACCTGGGAAGGATGGGCTGCCAGGACACCCTGGGCAACGTGGGGAGACTGTAAGTGACCTTGTTACTCTTATTAAAAATTTCCATCTCTAGCACCTCATCAGTTCATACGTAGAAAGCTACTTTATTATGAATATTTCAATTACTAGGTTGAGAAAAATGGAAAAATTAATTCCATTAAGCCTTTTATTGAAATACATACATAAATACATAGACAAGAAATGTATTTCAGGAAATAGGATGTTGGTTGATATGATTGTTCTTATTGCCAATAGCAGCATTTTAAGGATGAGCTGATGGAGAAGACACTATTATTTTTCGGACATCACCTCAAGATTATCCCTCTCACTCTTTTCACTGATGACTGTTTACAGATACATTCCACTCAAACCCATCATCTGTCCACTCTCTAAAGGCAACAGATTACGAATAGCCATGCACATAATACAGCATAATACAGCATAATACAACATAATACAGCATTCTTTTATCTAGAACTAAGGGATTAAATATTTGCTGATATTGGACCCATTGGCTATAACTGGTTGGGAATTATGTCAAAAGCATCCTTCCATGTGAAATAGGAAAAAGCAAATAAAAAATGGTCACTAAATTTTACTTAAAAACTATGAAGAATATAACAGTAAACAAATTGACTGAACAACTTACCATGTGTATAACCATTTGGGCAGAGAGGAAACTGGCAGCTCAGTGATGGTTTAAGGATCCTGGTGAGCTTATTTATTTTGCCCCTTTCAAAATCAGGCATCTGGCTATCCCAGTGGTTTGTCATTCTAATCAGAAATCATCAGAGATTGGCACGTTTCCATGGAATCAATTCTTGCTTCTCACCAATGATTACTTTTATCCAGATTTCTCAAGGAAACCACAAATGCAGGCTACCTTTAACTATGTGGTTGAAAATCATGTTAGGGTATGTGGCCACTCTGAATACATATTGGAGTTGCATAGCAGTGTCCTATAATAGATCTGAAATGTGAAAAAAGTATGATTTTTCTGCTATGGAGGAAACAATCTGTCAGCAGCCACCCAATTCTTGCCTTGCTTACCATGTGGCAATCCTTAGTTTCACCATTTCTTAGTTTTAGCCAGATAAGAAACTTTGGAGTCTTGGATTTCAAAAGCAAAATTGAAATATGATTTAGTGGTGAAGCCAAGATGGCCGAATAGGAACAGCTCCCGTCTACAGCTCCCAGTGTGAGCAATGCAGAAGATGGGTGATTTCTGCATTTCCATCTGAGGTACCGGGTTCATCTCACTAGGGAGTGCCAAACAGTGGGTGTAGGACAGTCGGTGCAGCGCACTGTGAGTGAGCTGAAGCAGGGTGAGGCATTGCCTCACTTGGGAAGCGCAAGGGGTCAGGGAGTTCCCTTTCCTAGTCAAAGAAAGGGGTGACAGATGGCACCTGGAAAATCGGGTCACTCACACCCTAATACTGCGCTTTTCCAACGGGCTTGGAAAATGACACACCAGGAGATTGTGTCCCGCACCTGGCTTGGAGGGTCCTATGCCCACAGAGTCTCACTGATTGCTAGCACAGCAGTATGAGATCAAACTGCAAGGTGGCAGCGAGGCTGGGGGAGGGGCGCCCACCATTGCCCAGGCTTGCTTAGGTAAACAAAGCAGCCATGAAGCTCGAACTGGGTGGAGCCCACCACAGCTCAAGGAGGCCTGCCTACCTCTGTAGGCTCCACCTCTGGGGGCAGGGCACAGACAAACAAAAATTCAGCAGGAACCTCTGCAGACTTAAATGTCCCTGTCTGACAGCTTTGAAGAGAGTAGTGATTCTCCCAGCATGCAGCTGGAGATCTGTGAACGGGCAGACTGCCTCCTAAAGTGGGACCCTGACCCCCGAGCAGCCTAACTGGGAGGCGCCCCCAGTAGGGACAGACTGACACCTCACTCGGCCAGGTACTCCTCTGAGACACAACTTCCAGAGGAACGATCAGACAGCTGAATTTGCGGTTCACGAAAATCCCCTGATCTGCAGCCACCGCTGCTGACACCCAGCCAAACAGGGTTTGGAGTGGACCTCTAGCAAACTCCAACAGACCTGCAGCTGAGGGTCCTGTCTGTTAGAAGGAAAACTAACAAACAGAAAGGACACCCACACCAAAAACCCATCTGTACATCACCATCATCAAAGACCAAAAGTAGAAAAAAACTACAAAGATGGGGAGAAAACAGAGCAGAAAAACTGGAAACTCTAAAAAGCAGAGCACCTCTCCTCCTCCAAAGGAACGCAGTTCCTCACCAGCAACGGAACAAAGCTGGATGGAGAATGACTGACGAGTTGAGAGAAGAAGGCTTCAGACGATCAAACTACTGCGAGCTACAGGAGGAAATTCAAACCCATGGCAAAGACGTTAAAAACTTTGAAAAAAAATAAATGAATGTATAACTAAGATAACCAATGCAGAGAAGGGCTTACTGTGAGAGTTTTAGGGCTCATACTGATTAGAGGTTTATAAATAGTTGGGAGTGGAGGAGTTCATCAGCATAGAGATGGCAATTGTGGTGATGGAGGTTGTTGAGATAATCCAAGGACACACATACACATATGTGCACATGTATATATGTGTTTAGGTATCTGTGTATGTGTGTATGTAAATTTGATAACAGATTTCCAAACCAACTAGTTGCTGAAAAATTAAAATTAAGCGACTACTATGCTTATAAAATGCTAAATAAATTTTATGACATTTACCCCCAGAATTGATTGCTTTTGCTATTCATAATGATAGCTCAAAAAGAACCCTGAAAGTCTGAATTAATAGATTTTTAAAATAGAAGACATCTATTTTCTTTCCCTGTAGCATCTGTTGCAATAATTACAGACTCTCTTCTTTACCTACTTATACAATTTTATTATTGTAAATGATTAATTCAAAGTTATTGGGAACATTGTGATACAAACGTAAGACTGCTAGTTCCTACCCATTTTTTTCTAATCTTATTATTTTCAGTTTGACCAGATGTTATAGGGAATAAAATATTCAGTTCTTTGAAACTTCTTCTCCCAATATTTTCTATCTACTTCTCCAGCTGTTAAAAGTAACTTAACTCTCATGAGTAAGAAATTTACCTATCTTAATACAATTATATGGAATGAATAATTGACAGCCTAGAGAAAAATAAATACCAGAATATATGCTGAGAAGTTTTTAGAGAGTATATTCTGCTCAAATCAACCAGATGATATTTTAATGACTGAATTATTTTCAAAATGCATTTGTGACGCTATCTCTTGAGTTTCTTACAAGAAAGAATACTGATAAATGCTAAAGTAATTACTAACTATGCAAAGCATTATTTTAGTAGATCTGTTTTTATATCTTGTTTTATGAGATTTTGGAATACAATAGAGATAAATGTATTAATATCACAGGCTGTGAATTTATCTCTGTATAAACAATCAGTAAACTGTTTCAAAGAATGTCTAAATCATCATTTACTTCATCCATAAACATTACTGGGTTAAAATTCTGTATGTTGTTTGACCTGGTGGAATGGGGCTAAGAACACATTTTTTACGCTAGCTTCATTTATTAAAGGTAATTATTGCCCTGCCATATGAAATATTGAAATGGCAAATTTTGAATTTTAATGAAAACTGAAATAAGTTTAACATATTAAACATATTTAAGCATTGGAAAATAAGCACTTTTAGTCAATAGGTGACTTTCTTTTAATATGACTTATTCAGCTATCTCATAGAATTTTGATTTATGCTTTGTGCTGTATGTAGCTTTGACAAATAATACTTTGCCTCCTTAGGGGTTTCAAGGCAAGACCGGCCCTCCTGGGCCAGGGGGAGTGGTTGGACCACAGGTATGTTCCTTTGCTTTATTTCCCAAGCAAGATTTATTTTTTGTTTATATTTTAACCTTCCTAAGTTGTGTAAAATCTTCTAAATTTATTATGATTCAAAATGATGTATTTTTTATTTCAGATTGTATTTAAATATATGCAGCTTTCGTACATCAGATGAAACCAACAAACTATTACTTAACTAAAGCAACTTTTCACTTGCCTGTAAGAATAAAAGAGAAGAATAAAATAAGTGAAAATAAATCAGAACGTTCACACTGAATTTAACACTAAAGCCTGACTATGACACCATCTACTAGTAAAAATACAAAGTTCTTTATAAATAGGTGGGCCATTATCTTTTTCTAGAATTTTAAATTATAAAATGACTTCATGTTTTTTGAGTATAAATTAGATTTAGAAATATACATTCTAAAATTTTAATATTTGTAACATATAAGGTGTTTCTTAAGATTTTTGCCTTCATAATAATGAATTATATCAGAAATAAAATATTAATTATCTTTGAGGATATACGAAATAGTGGAAAAGACAAGTATTTATTTCAAGATAGATGGCAGAAGAAGTCTCAAAAATTGGTGCAATATCCTGAGTTATAATATAAAATAACTACAAAGAGTAATTCATGGTAATAGAAAATAATGTCTTTCTTCCCTGGCAAAGCATGCTGAATGGGCAGAACACATTTAGTTTCTGGGCTGGAATTTTGCCCCTGCTAATAACAAATTATAACAAAGGAGCAAAAGCAGGTGAATACGTATTTTAATTATTTAATTGGCTTAGTCTTTTCTCTGTCTCTAAATAGTTCTCAACACTGTAATTCACACACATACACACACGCGCGCACACACACACACATGCACATCCAAACACATACACACACACACACATACACGCACCCCTAGAGAAACAACAAAACTGCATCTTGTTTTTAGGAATATGTGTAACAGAAGCAAAAATGAAGAATCATTGGATTTGTTGATTATTTTATTTCAGAGGTTAACCGAAATGCTATGTTATTTTATAGTGTGTAAACATGGGTACTTACTTGTGCTAAAGGCTTCTTTTTAACTGCTTATCAGTTTTAATTAAAACACTATATGTACTTTCTCAGTAATTAGAAAACTTCCTCCAAAAATACTTTTATTTTTTCTGTTTAAAACAACTTTATAACTATTTTCTGTGAGAAAATTTAACCAGAAAAATTATTCCTATTATACTTAATATCCATAAACAGAAATGGAATTAGACTCTTAACTAAAATATAAACATCAGGGAGCATAACTGAATATTTTAGGACCTCATATCTTTCAAAAATACAATTCTGTTCAATGTGGTAATCTAAAACTTCTGAGACTTGTGTTCTTATTTTGTTCCCCTGCTTACATTAAGGCATAAAAATACTGGGTGTTTTACTGAAGATGCACCTTCATTGAATTACATTTTTTATTGGTCCTTTTTAAGAGAAAAAAATCCAACAGCCTGTTTTAAATGTATCCATACTTTCATGTGAAGACCAAAAGTTTTGGTTTAATGGGAATAATATAGATTGCAATACTGAATATGCACCCTTTTCTTTAAACAGTTATGTGAATCTCTGATCATTTTTGTCTCGGTGATAGCTGTTCAATTATAGTTAATTCTGTATTCCTTGCTGTTCAAATTCTGGTGTTCAGATAGTTAAGAAAACATCACGTTTTGGATAAATGTTTACACATTAATGTTAAGTTGAGAAATTACAGCAATTATATAATTAAAGAAATTTAAACCTAGAAATGTATACCCAAATTGGGACAGGTATATTCCTTATCCAAGGTAAACAGTTAAGAATATGTTGCATTTTTAGGAAAAAAAAAATTTATACTTCATAAGTAAGTGCAAGAACACATTCTCCTGTTTAACAACCTCAGCATCTAAAAATTTTCTCTTTGTTTAACTTAAATCCTTCATTTTGCTTTTTATTAAGATAGAGAGCAACTGATCACCATCCTCTATTTATACATGAAAGCTTGCTATACTCAAGCATCACAAAACAGCACCACTCAGGGGACACGTAAATGACCTGATATTTTTCACTTTGGCATTTGCTGCAATTTAAGGCAGCTGACCATTTGTTATAGTCTTTGGCCGAGAGGAACTGCCGACTCACACTCACTGCCTTCAGGATCCCATGCCACATTCCCTAGACTTTGTCAAATGAATATAGATTAATAGTAGAGAAATTTTCAGTCCATGGAAATTCCAAGGAGAACCACTGGCTTTTTGGGTTCTCAAGGCCCTAAGTTTATTTTCAAGCAGTGATTCATTGAGTGGCTACCAGTGTGGTTTCTATGCCTCTTTACTACTAAGCTGATTTGACACCTCATATGAAAAGAAGGAAGGGGATAAAACAGTAATTAAAAATCATAGTTTTAATAATACTTGGACTGGCCCCACTCTGCAGAAATTATTGTATTTAGCAAAGAAAACATCTTTTTGGACTTTATGTACTATCCTTTTACACTCAGATTCTAACCAAGATTATATAAAATCTTTTTAGACTTACTTGATATGCTACTTTCAGTGCTTTATGTGAAGTGTTTTGTAGGACATCATGAGAATAAGTGAGGATGATAAACTTTTGTAAATGTAGTAATATTGTTTTTGAGTTTGTGTTATCTTTGCCAAAAATAAAACAGCGATCTAAAGTGGTTTTGCTTATCTAATTTAGGGACCAACTGGTGAGACTGGTCCAATAGGGGAACGTGGGCATCCTGGCCCTCCTGGCCCTCCTGGTGAGCAAGGTCTTCCTGGTGCTGCAGGAAAAGAAGGCGCAAAGGTACAACATGCTTCAGAAATGTTTTTTCGGCCCAAAACTTTAATTTGTGTTTCACTATACTCACCACTTGTCTACAGATTCCATTTAAATGAATGTCAGAAGATGTGTCAGGAAAATATTTAGTGTGCATTTATTGTACTCCAAGACATTGATCAACACTTACATAAGACTGTTAGCTCCATTGACCATAAAATCTTTAACATACATATACCACTAAATGTAGGTAGTGGGTAGTTGATTTAAATGCATATGGCATTCCACCCAATATTCTCATCATTAAATAATATTCAAATTTTACTTACAGTAGTTTAGAGGTAATCACAATTTTTTATAGAAAGATGTGTAGAAATTAATCTGTCTTGATGGATGTTTATTATATTCTTTAGGGTGATCCAGGTCCTCAAGGTATCTCAGGGAAAGATGGACCAGCAGGATTACGTGGCTTCCCAGGGGAAAGAGGTCTTCCTGGAGCTCAGGTATAATCAATATCTATATAGATAAAGCAAGTGATTCAAATTGTTTATTAGAAGCATTTTTTCTCAGAACTTAAAAAGTGATAAGTAATTAAGGGAATATATGTAAACATATGCATTTGATTATCATTACATATATGTGTATATATGTAGTTATATCTATAAACATTACCTGACATCCTTATTTTACTAATCAGACATCTCCTCCTATTGGTATTCAATTCATATAGATTCATTTTCTTTATTTTTTCACTTTTCCCAGGGTGCACCTGGACTGAAAGGAGGGGAAGGTCCCCAGGGCCCACCAGGTCCAGTTGTAAGTATGATGATAATAAATAGCCAGATAATCATGGTTGCGAATTACAGCTCTTCTTTCATTACTCTCATGCTGTGATTCCACAGTGTGTGGGAGAAAAATAAACATGTCAATCAAATCAGTCAATGCCTAGTTCCCACTAATTGCATGCACTAATGAATGCAGAAGCAGAAGGGTTTGGATTATTGGAAATATTTGCTTCTGCTGCTGTCAGGAGGTAAAAGGAGATATCTTGCTTCTTACAGTTCCCAAGGAAATAAATCCTCATTATGAATAATAGAAGCTCATAGTCACGGAATGCCTGGAGAGGCTGTAGTTTGAAATTTTTACTTCATTTACATCTATTATTTTAAAATTACTTATAAAATAAGATTTGATTTCTTATAAATTATATTCTGTCATTTATTTATTATAAAACATATTTAATTTGTTTATAAGTACTTGATGAGACTTGAATTTGTCAATGATACATAAAACATAAGCATAAAACCCATAAGCACAATCTTATATATTATGCATATTGCTTTATTTAATCAAAACATTATGAGGAATAATTGGCAAATTAGTAAATATCAGATTTTTACCTCATCTTTTTTCTTGAGATACCTATCAATCCCTCAGAAAACAATTGAATGTAGGCTTCATTTTTTTAATAAATTCACCTTTATTCTTATCTGCACACGGAAATTTCACTGTAATAGCCAAACTACCATATTTAGTATCTTCTCATTTTCTTATTTCACCAACCTAAAAAGCTGAAAGTTGCCTTAAAGGCCCCCTCAACTTCCTTTCACACAATAT
This sequence comes from Symphalangus syndactylus, assembly GCF_028878055.3. Classification (NCBI taxonomy): domain Eukaryota; kingdom Metazoa; phylum Chordata; class Mammalia; order Primates; family Hylobatidae; genus Symphalangus; species Symphalangus syndactylus. Next base: position 56,454,983 of record NC_072441.2, on the reverse strand, counting down.
TTATTAGTTCTGCTTCCAAAATATTTTACTAATTTTTCCCCTTTCTTCATTTCTACCACCACCATCTTTGTTCAGACTCTTTCCTCTTCCTTTCTCTTTGACTAATAACATCTTACCTTTTGATTCATTTTCTTATCCTCTTCAGTCGGTTTCACCTATAGAATACTAGTTTAACATACATCCTTAACTATGGCATTCCTCTATCATACCCATCCACACTGCTTTCGGAAACCAACCTCCTTATCCTAGCTAGCAAGTCATCTTCATCGTTCAACCCCAATTGCTATAGTCCTTTTTTTCCTTCATGCCTCCCTTTTAATTCTACCCAACTTAATGCATTGAATGTTGTCTTGCTTCTCAAAACCATGACCTTTTCTATTTTGAAAAGAGTATACTGTATACCTTTCCCCTTCCTCCAGGAAACTCCAGTTTTTCTTTCTCTACTTGACAAAGATCCTACCCATCCATAAAGATAACTCTTAAATGTTAAATCTCTATAAAGTCATCTTTGGATAATTTGCCTCCATTTCATGTATTTGTAAAAATTCCCCTCCACACACACACACACACACACACACACACACACCCAGTGCCCTTTATTATATCTCCATTTTTAGAAATTACATTGGAATATAGTTGGCTGTCTCTCGCATTAGGCTGTGAGTTACCTGTATTATTTTGGTTACTCACAATATGGTGCCTGAAGCACAGTAATCATCTCACACCTACCCATTTGAATTATTATGAATACCTAATATTGGAATAAAGTTTATATAGCATTACTTAATACTGGGAATACAACAAGTATATCATTTTTCAGATTGATTCACATGATACTCACTCTTTACTTCACTCACATCATATCACAACCATTGAGATAATTAAGGAAATGTGGTAAAGATATTTTTTAAAGAAAATATATTTTGATAACTGTGTTAGACTTCCACTGGAGTTCATAAAATTATGAACATTTTCTAATATCCTCAAAAGTTAGTGACAGCAGCATTAGCAGGAGCAACAACTTACTAAGACAAAAGTTTTTATTTGGGTATAGAATCTTCTAAAATGTCAGTAAAATGCGATCCATTTAACCAGACCTTCAGATTCTAAAGATATCTTATAGGAATAAATGATGTTTTAAGAGCAGTGCACACTGAACTAATCATCTGAGTTGTGACTACAAGGATTAAATTGTTTTAAGTTATTTTTTACGGACCAAGCACTCAAGCTGTCTCAGGGGTTGGGAACAGTTGAAACCAGTATATTTGTAGGCTGCATACTATGTCCAGGGGATACAATTTTCAAAATATTAATTGAAAAATGTATAGTTACATGTAGAATAACATTAAATATAATATAAAAATCAAATGTACTTTTATTTATTTGGCTTCAATTGTATATTTGACAATTACTATATGCAACTTTGTTATATGCAACTCAACATCACAGTAGATATTCTTTGAGATAAAATAGGATAAACAATTTTGAAAAGAAATACACCAAAGACTAAATAGCACTGTAAGTTGGTTGGTCATTAAATGCCTAATGACATACAAACAATAAGTTTTAATTCTATCAGGGAGGTAGAAAGAGAATATAAATAAGGTGAAGGGCCATGTGGAAAAGGTGACCCTTGAACTTGGCTTCACAGAGTGCAGAAGATTACAAAAATCATTCAAGAGCAAGAAAATATTAGGAAAGGGATGTGATGTTTAATTAGTATCTGTTTTTGCTCAAGTGGGACAAAATTTGGGAGATGGACTAACATTTGTTGAATTCTTGCTAGCATCCAAGCACTCTACTATTATACATAATAAAAAACTAAATCACTAATACATGTAATATAATTACTGAAGCTCTAAAATTGCAAGATGTAGTCATTTGAATATTTGAAATGTACAGAGCAAGTGGAGTAAACAAATTGAAGTTTTAAGAAAACAAATCTGTCATTAATGTTTACTATATAACAGAGATAGGAGAGAATAGATCACAAAAGTCCAGTAACCAGTGTCAACACTGGAGTGAGCCTATGACTAGGGCAATGTGGAATCCAAGGACACTGAAGATGTAGCGAACACGGAGGGGGTGAGATAGGATTTATGACTAAGATTTGATGTGGGCAGTGAGGACAAATGAAAACTGAACAATGACCTCAAGCTTATGTCCTTGAGAGAATGACAGTTTGGTGATGCCTTCCATGCCTAGAGCAATTTTACCTCATCAAGAACAACAACAAACAAAAACCAGAAATATTCACACACAAAAACTTAAAATCTCTTGGCAGTCACAAAAAATTACAAAAGATTTTATACTTTGCTGATATGCTTGATAGATGCTCACTGTGTTTATTTGAAATTAATACCCATTCTTATATTCACAAATCAAATATGCAAACATCAACCAATTAAAATTATTCCTTAAAGTTGTTGGAAAAGGATTCACTGAAAGGAAGACACCATACACATTTATTAGTTCCTAACACTATTGTTTTAATTGCTGCAGAATATATTGAAGAGGTGCATGATGATGACTCAGTTCATAACAAGTGCTGAGCAAGCCTTCGTTTACTCCATTTAAAGTGATTACATCACATAAAATTTGATTTTGAATTTTTTTATTCCAAATGACAGATAAAACAAAAACTGGATGGTTTTCTAGATGTGAAGTATAATTTGTCTAGAAAATTAATTCATGTCAATTCTTATTTTTGAGGTTCAAAACTTACTATAAGTTTCCCTTGCAATTAATATTGAAAAAAAAGTATCAGGAGTAGAGATTTCTTTAAAAGGTAACAAGTTCTTCTTTGTGATGTTAATAGAAAAGGTGATGGCAAAATATTAAAGGGAAGTATTTGATCAGTTAGTGAGAAATGATAAAATTCTGAGTCATAAGGAATAAAGGCATAAGAACATCTTCTAAAATTTACTTTTAATAATGGATATGTCTGAGTTTATATCAATCTTATGTTAACTTTACCTTTAGGATATTGACCAAGTAACGGTAAGTGCAAGACAGGAATTCACAGAAACAGAGTGATGAGTATTCAGCGGTTATTTGTATTAAGGAAAAAGCAAAGTGATGAGTTCTGAGGAAGAGAATGTGAAGTCTAAAGGAAATAGAAAAGGGAAACGAAGTAATATTGAGTGTTTATTCTTTCAACTCTTAATGCTAGGTATTTTATCTGTTATTCTTATTCTTGCAACTTGGAATGGTAGTTTTTTTTTTCTATTTTATCATTCCATTTTTAAAGACAAAAGATCTGAGACTTGAAGAACTATAGAGCTTGCCCAAATTATCTGGGCAAAAATCCATGATAGCACTTTACATAAACTCATTTTCAAGTCGTCTTGACCCTTCTAAATCTCTGTGAACAATTTTGTCAAAAGAGAGTGAGAACAGTTAATATTTCAACTACCTAGGCTTTAATATTACTACATATTCTCTATAACTATGGCTTATTTTGAATGAATCGAAGATGAAACTGATTAAACTAATATACAGGTTGATTTTTTAATGACAATATATTTGTCAGAATACCATTGAACTCTTAGTTTCTTTCTCCTATAATCCAATTCATAAGGAATGTAGTTGTGCTGCATATTTCTGGATTGCTAGGGAAATAATAATTTTCCTCACTGCACAGGATACTGATGAACTAAAACTAAAAGTCCTAAGCAGAGCTTTAATCAGCTAACCTTATTGCTCACAGTGATATTTGCGAAGTTTGTATGTGTCCCAATTATGTAGCTTATGCACTATATCCTTACTATATGCTGTAATCCACAAAAAGAACAAATATAATATTTAATTCTCATGCATCCATCCAAGTGTTCTTCTATCTATTCATTTACAAGTATATTTAGTATCTATTCTCTTTATTTATAATCCATTTAGTCTGAAGCATAGGTCGTTAATATGATACTCCGTAGAAGTGGATTTACTGTACTCCTATAGGTCTAGGTGTATGTCATTGACTTATATTTAGAGAAACTTTATTTGTAAAACAAATAAACTAAAAAGATCTGTTTGAAGATATGGCATATTGCTTTATACAGGGTCATTTTTATGAATATCTTTGGAAGAAATCTCTTGCTAACCATAGCTTTAAAAATATTTGCAATTTCTTTTTTTCAAGTATGCTTTTTATAGGATATTTTAAATTTTTTATTGTTATTTCTCGAACAGTTAACTGACTTGTTTATTTCTTTAGTCAGTTTGAATTACGAAACTTAGAATTCTTTTGGCTTTGGCTTAAAGAAATAATGGAGTCAAAATAGAAATGGTACAGAAGATAATGTTTTATAACTATTTTAAAAACTTTTGGAACACAACTTACTATAAAAAGTACCTATGATATACTTTAATATTGTCTATTTTGTTATAGTTAATATTTTTAAATACTGGACAAGACCCATGAAATTTATCTCATAACCTACAGTTAGAAAAATCCTTGGTCTCGGTATGCATTTTTAGTTTACTAATACTACTGGCTCCATTTTACTTCAATAAAAAGTTATTTGCTTACCTGTTTTCCTTTCTTACCTATTTTAAAATTTATATTGTCTAATATTTTACGCATACTATTTAAGCTGCTATAAGTCTTTTTCTGTGAAAGTGCTATAAAGAAATAAATACCTGAAAATATCAGACAATCTATTAAACTGAAGTTATATTGATTCATAAAATGGAACTTCCTGCAAAGAGCTTATGGTTTACTGAAGAGAACAGATAAAGAGCAGATAAAATAACATAGTAACTAATAAGAATATACTAAAAGAACAGAAAACACAAAGGTGAGAACAATGCTTTTTGCCTAAGGAAATTATGTTTGAATTGAAGCTGTAAATAAAAAACAGTTTTATCTATGAAAAGAAGCCTTTTTGTGTGCTAAATTTAGTCTTGAACTGCTCATCACTTTTTATCCTCTTAGTAAAGAACTAGTATTTCAAGGTTAGGGTTATCTAAAGGTTTTGGTCCTGGGAGTTATTGTATACTGAGGAACGTTCTGTCGTGCTACCACTTATGACAAAATTATACCAATAGGGTGCTGTGACGTTGGGATTTTAAAGTCTAGGAAAACCAAGTGTTTGCTGTACACATGATGTTGTATCCAAGAACTGGTAACAGATGCCAGTCAAATCCAGGGCATGTCTTCTGATCTCAGGGGATGTAGTCACTAAATGGATGTCTTGATGCACACACAAGACAGAAAGTGGCAAGAGACTGAACATCAAGAGAGAAAGGCAGTGCAGCATTTTTCTGCATGATGAACATAAACTGGGTAAATGTTTTATACGTATGTAAACACATATATGTAAGTATATCATGCAACAAATTCTCAGCTTTCACCTACTGCATATATTTTTATAAAACAAAATCAAGGAAAATAATATTTAGGGAAAAGATATTTTCCCTAAATAATCTTTCCTCCAGATATTCTTTATGGTAGAGAACAATCGCATCAACAACAGTTATTTATCTAAAAATGAGATTAAAACAAATATAGTAGTATGTTTAGTAAAAGCCTTCTATCTTTACAATCATATGTATATTTTATCCCCAGGAGTTGTGGGAGTTAATATGCAGAAAGTATATGAGAGGAGCCAGATAGCTGGTACAGGGTATATGTCCAATATTTCAAAATTGCGAGGTATAGCACTCTTTGCTCTTTTCCTGTGACTCCTCTTATGTGACCATCCCCCCATGATTCTGACTCTATTTTCCTCTTTGTTTATTATTTCTTCTTCTTCTCATTGCTTCTTTAAGAGTTCACATTCTCTTCCTATCATAATTCCTATTTCTCTTATTTTTTTTCTTCATCCTATTTCTGAGAACCTTCTTTTCCTTGGCTTCTACTTATTCTTCAAGCAAGGGAATAAACAAAGTTTGAAAGGATGTCATGTACTGACATGCCGAGTCAAACTCTAAACATTTTAAGATAAAGCCCGTTTTCTCCATTGTGTCTCAGGTAGACCTTAGTGGACTATTATTACATCCAACTAGGGATGAGATAAATGTAGCAATAGTGATGGGGACCAGTGATCAAAATCTGAGGTATTTGATTTGACTTTGATCATTCAGAGTTTATGCTTTAAATTCTGATAATGCTTGACAGTTCGCCTGAATTTTTAGTTCACATAATCTAAAATGTGTGTCATGTAGAGTGTGAAAGTACTTCATAGTTTTGACATGAAGGTCAACTTCTTTTTTTTTTTTTTTCAAGAGGGAGTTTTGCTCTTGTCGCCCAGGCTGGAATGCAGTGATGCAATCTCGGCTCACTGCAACCTCCGCCTCCTAGGTTCAAGTGATTCTCCTGTCTCAGCCTCCCGAGTAGCTGGGATTGCAGGCATCCGCCACCAACCCAGATAGTTTTTGTATTTTTAGTAGAAACGGGGTTTCACTATGTTGGCCAGGCTGGTCTCGAACTTCTGACCTCAAGTGATCCACCCGCTTCAACCTCCCAAAGTGTTGGGATTACAGGCATGAGCCAAGGTGCCTGGCTGAAGGTCAACTTCTTAAAAAGACAGAGCAGACATGCTTTTGCTTTCTAGTTGTATAGCTCTGGTTCGCAAGCGCTGTATGTGTTTGTGCTTCTATTCTTCTCTCTAGTGGGCTGCATCTTAACTGAATGCTGATGAGGTGATTTGTCTATCACTTTCATTTACTTTACAAATGCTCCTCAGAATATGAAACACCCAGTGAAAATAACTGATAAAATATTTATTTTGGTGTTCTTATCTGTGTGAAGGATTAGGAAAATACTTTCTATTTTCATTGCTCCAGGAATATAGACCAATGCTATTGCTTCTTGTTTCATTATCACTGTAAGTTTTAGATGAAGGTGCAGCAGGATTTAGGGGAAGGGCTGCAGAAGGGGATAAACCTAATACACAGGTAAAGAAAGATAACTAAGTAGAGAAATGTGAATTCTTCCTTTTTAAAAGCATGTAAATGTTCACTTTTCAGTTCAAAACAAGAGAAAAATGGCATGTTTTCCATAGTTGTTAATATTTAGTACTGAAATAACAGAATACTTATGATATTATGCTCATTATAATTCATGCAATTAAACAGATATTATTGCCTTTGTGAAACATGTTTTTATTGTCATTTAAATCATATATTAAGAAAAAAATATTGCTATAATTTTTAGTCCCTCCTTTGAGTTCTTTCTAGCTAAGCACTTTCAATGTGCAAAATATCTATCCTTCTTGCAGAGAGACAAGTATGCAAATAGTTAAAGTTAGGATTAACAATACCATATTATGTGGAAAAAGTCCTGCCCTTCTTTTAACTGGGTATTTTATACCTGTTGTTTTGATATTAATTTATTAATGTATTAAATATGCCATATACTTTTCTGGATCTTAGTTTACTTTTCTGTAAAATTTTATTTCTACAATTATTTGAGATTTTATATCTGTTTTTGAAATATATAACTGTTCACGTACAGTTCTCTAACATCTATTACATTTACACTCTTTGGCAGGCATTTTTCAAAGAACTTTAGTTATATCATATTAAACATGACAAAAACCTGATGACAAACTATTTCTGTCTCTATTATGACAGGCATTGTTCAAATAACTTTAGATGTATCATAGTAAACATCACAAAAACCTGACGACAAACTATTTCTCTCCATCTATGGCAACAAAAGTGACCCATAGAGAGTTTGCTCCAGATCAGAAAGCTAGTGGTTCCAGTGCTAGAGAGGGAAAGATCATACACTTAATTGACACATTTATTTATGGCGTACTATGTGCCAGTAACTACTCAAACTGCTGGAGATCGTTAAAAAAAAAAAAAAAGAAAAAACCTCTACCTTTGTGAAGTTGATGATTATCTATTTTACCTATGCTTAAAGACAGTCATTCAGTTTAGATATAATAGTTTATTTATCTGACAATTATAAAGCCCCTTGTTCTTTAGCCAGCTATACAGCAATACAAAAATGTCTCACTATATATGCCTACTCTTTATGGAAACGAAAAAAGTATGTACACAGTGTGAGTTTCTCAAGGGCTGCTTCCTGCCATCATACATTTCATATTCACAGTCAAGTGTCCCAAGAGAATAGATTCTCATTAGTGTTGAATATGGAGTTTTTAGTTGAATGTGTAAATGGGACCTTCTTTTCATATTGGGCTTAAATTTTTGCTTAAAAAATAGAACTTCTCCAGTGATTCTGTTGAGATTAAAGGATTCATAGGCTTATTCTTTTAAAGTTGGCCTGAGAATATTTCAATAAGATTTGCAAATGTGCTATGTCATTTGCTTGATGGGTAGGTACCATCAGAGATTTTCACTTTTCATTTATAGATATATAAAATAAAATTATAGCAGAGCATGCTGTTATTACAAACATCTAGGCTTTGAGAGTGTTTGAGATAACTAATAGAAAAAGAAATTGCAGTTGTACTTTAGGGCATGGATATACATTCCAAAAGTCTCCTCTTGTTTTCATCTGTTGTTTCAAAGTTTATGAGCTGTGACAAGATCATGAGCAATATTTTAACTACAGGAAAGTAATATATTCTCGACACTAATTTTAATGCAGCTTCCATAAGCAAGATGACAGTCTGAAATTTAATCTTATGAATGCTCCAAAGGAGAAATTAAAAGTGAAGCTTTTTAATAAAAAATAGTATACAGCATCTTGCTGGGCACGGTGGCTCACCCCTGTAATCCCAGCACATTGGGAGGCCAAGACAGGCAGATCACGAGGTCAAGAGATCGAGACCATCCTGGCCAACATGGTGAAACTCTGTCTCTACTAAAAATACAAACATTACCTGGACGTGGTGGTGGGCGCCTGTAGTCTCAGCTACTCAGAAGGCTGAGGCAGGAGAATCGTTTGAACCTGTGGGAGGTGGAGGTTGCAGTGAGCCAAGATCGCACCACTGCACTCCAGCCTGGTGATAGAGCAAGAATCCATCTCAAAAAAAAAAAAAAAAAATTGTATACAGTCTCTACAAACTACACACATTGCCATAGAGTCAAATCAGCATTCTATCTCTTCTTGATATACATTAAAATAATTATTAACATATTTCAATTAATTTTAAATAATAAACATACTTCAGTATAAATTTAGTAAGCATTATTTTCATAAGTAAAAGCCATGGCTTATTTTCATATAACATGTCAATCATAATGGATCCAGTTAAGGTAATATTTATTTTCTTTCATTTTGAAACCATTTCTTACAGGGAAAATATACATTCAATTGCTATTTTCCTGCAAATTTGAAAAATTTCTGACTACATATGTGTACATTTGAAGTCTAATTTTTATTATTTTATTTTATTTTATTTTATTTTATTTTATTTTATTTTATTTTTTTAAGACAGAGTCTGGCTGTGTTGCCCAGGCTCTGGAGTACAGTGGCAGAATATGGGCTCACTACAAGCTCCTCCTCCCGGGTTCATGCTATTCTCCTGCCTCAGCCTCCTGAATAGCTGGGACTACCACCTACCACCTGCCACCACACCCGGCTAATTTTTTGTATTTTTACTAGAGACACCACCATGCCCGACTAAGTTTTTGTATTTAGTAGGATGGGGTTTCACCATGTTAGCCAGGATGGTCTTGATCTCCTGACCTCGTGGTCAGGATGGTTTTGATCTGCCTGCCTTGGCCTCCCAAAGTGCTGGGATTGCAAGCGTGTGCCACCATGCCTGGCCTGACGCCTAAATTTTTAACATGTTCAACATGTTTGCATACATTATAAAAACACAAATGCATTATAGTTATTTAATGCATACAGTCAATATATTATTCTTTGTTAATATGAATTAAGAGACATGGAGATATTTACTACTCAGAATGTAGTGCCAACTGCTGCATTAATTCACTCCAAAAATAATGTAGAGAACCTAGGTTCTATAAGAGTGTATAAGAAATATTTTGAAGGATCTCATGCCTCTAATTCTCAGGAAAATAGAATTTTTTGCTAAGATAGTATATCAGTCCATTTTCATACTGCTATAAAGAACTGCCCGAGACTAGGTAATTTATAAAAGAAAGAGGTTTAATTGACTCACAGTTCAGCATGGCCGGGGAAGCCTTGCAAAACTTACAATCATGGTGGAAGGCAAAGGGGAAGCAAGGCACTTTCTTCACAAGTAAACAAGAAGAAGTGCTGGGCAAAGGGGGAAGAGCCCCTTATAAACCATAAGATCTCATGAGAACTCACTCATTACCAGGAGAACAACATGGGGGAAACTGACCCCATGATTCCATTGTCTTCACCTAATCTCTCCCTTGACAGGTGGGGATTATGAGGAATATGGGGATTATAAAGCAAGATGAGATTTGGGTGGGGACACAAAGCCTAACCATATCAGATGGTTATTGACCTGGGTCAAAAAAAAAAAAAAAGGCTGGAATTTTAGTAGTATAGAAAAATACCAGAGACTTTCCATGTCAGAAGATAAGTGTGACCAAGTATTCAGAGTGAAAATGGACACATTGTGTTAGACAGTGAGAGATGTAATATTTTAGGAGAAAATAATGTTCAAAGTAGAACACTAAGATATAAAGTAAAAAAAAAATTCTAAGAATGTGAGTTGAATATTTTCTAGGATGACTGAGGATAAATATATTCTCAAAAAGATGCATTAACCCCCACTATTTCAGAGTTCAACATAGGTGAACTCTGAAATAAGGAGTGAAGCCTGATGAAAAAGTACCATGGTGTCTCCAGTGAAATGTGTTGAAAAATTACCAAAACTGAAAACAGTTCTTTGTTGTTGAAAATTTCAAGTGAACTTATAAACAATGTGACAAAGAGCAGAGATTGTTTTTTCTTTTGAGACAGAGTCCTGCTCTGTCACCTAGGCTGGAGTGCAGCAGTAGGATCACAGCTCACTGCAACCTTGACCTCCCTGGGCTCAGGTGACCCTCCCGTCCTGCGTAGCTGACTACAGGTGCATGCCACTATACCCGGATAATTTTTGTATTTTTATTAGAGAGGGGGTTTCACCATGTTGTCCAGGTCTTGATCTCCTGACCTCAAGCAATCTGCCCACCTTGGCCTCCCAAAGTGCTGAGATTACAGGCATGAGACACAGTGCCTGGTCAAGAGCAGAGATTCTAATGAATTGTGTAGCAAAGGTCAAATGAACTAAATGAATGATGGAGAATGACTATTTGGATAAAGGAGATAAGCATTTTCATCAATTCCTTTAAGTTTTTTCTTTGTTTATTTTACAGAATGTTCAACCAATATGAGCTTGTTCTGGTAGAAGTGGCTCTTAAATGGCTATATTTCTTCCATTTATTAAAATTTAGCACAATTCATTGTACCCATGAGTTTTATGGGTACAATGAGTCAAGGAAATTTTGTTTTCACCATTTATAAACTGCTAAGTATTGTAGGAAAAAACTTGGTAGTGAATTAGGGCACACAGACCTTGAGTCTATGGTTTTTAACTTAAAAATATACAAGTCATACAGCAATAAAATTATATTGCATATGCAAAGCACTTAGCACAATAATTGTTAATTAGTAGGTATAATAATTGGAAGTCAGTTAATTCTCTTAAAATGGACTTCAAACTTTTGTTGATTCTCCCCTATTTTCATTCTAGTCTAGTGCCCATCAACTTCACCACAGCCCAGTGTGATATCTTCCTAGGGTATTCTTTGAACAGTTAGGGTTTAAACAGGATTAAAGAGAGAAAAATTTTATGGCCTGACAAATTAAAATCGCACCTCTTTTTGTATAGCCAATTACAAATAAAATACTGCAGGAGTTAAATTGAATGCTTATTCTAGATTTGATAAAACTAATGGGTAGCAATCATTTTGTGAGGGTTAGAAGTGAAATACTAAACCAAATTGTAATATAGTCACCTTATATGTACATTGATCCTCAATAAATCAGTTTTTCAAATTAGTGAAGATTTATCTTTAGTGGTATTAATTTTAACTTGAATAGAATAACCCTAGTTGCATCATATATTGTCTTCTGTTGATGTGTTTGTTACCAAGAAAGGAGCACTTTTATTACTCTTTTTTCCTCTCTTTTTAGTAATTCAAGGGACACCTTTGCATTCCTCTCAATTCATAGACCTTGTTCTTCTTGTGCTTCTTATCCACCTCCTATACCTTTTTCTTCCTTCTTGACCTTCCTCTCAAAGAATTAGAGGCAAATATTTGTGTTCTTTTTACTCTTGGGGTTGCTCATTTTGAATGTGCAATAGTAGGAGGGTTCTATTATTTTTTCTACTGCATTGACTTCTAGAATCATTCAACAGGAGTCTGTTACCTGGTTAACAGTAATACAACTTGTGGTTGACTATTTTATTCATAAAATATTTTAATATTATTAAATTAAAAAAAACACGTTGACAAAATAGTATATGTTTATTATCTAAAAAGTAATAACCACAATTTTCTCTTATAACTATAGCCTCCTCTTTAGTATTTGGAATACTTCATTGGTAAAAATAGAGTTTACATACAACTCATTTATTACGCAATATAAGAATATTCCCTAGATCAGTTTTTGAATATTTACTTACTTACAGCTCAAAAATGCCACTTTTTTTATATCAAGCTCAAATTTCACAATTTCCTTAACTATATTTTTGGCAATGTCTCTCCAAATTATTTCTATCACCTAAGTTTAAGATACCCAATAATTACAAACATTGATGTCCTCATTAGAAAGAACCAATGGGTGGCTTTGTCAAGAAATCAGAGTAGAGTCCAAGCTCAGGGTTCTTTTAACTAGTTATATGACTACAGGAAGGACGGTTAACTTCTTTGAGCCAGAGATTCTTCATTTTTAAAACAGATGCTACAACAGCTCTATAAACTACCTGGAATTATTGTGAGAATAAAATAAGATGAAAGTTAAACTGATTTGTAAATTGTAAAGCATTATGTTAATACGCGTTGTTGGTATAATTACCATTTTTATCACATGTAATTAGTTTCTTGGTTAATAAAAATACAAATTAGAACAAAGTCAATAATGCAAATTTGTATAATAAAATGATTTCTAATATGTGGTAAGTATAATAGAAGAAAACATAAAGTAATATCCTTTCCAGCTTTTATAAATAATTTTCTCTCTGAGTTTTGAAATGATGATGTTATTATCTAAGTATGCTAATTATTAAGAAAAAATACTAACAATTATATTTTCTAATATTTTACATTTAGTTTAAACATAAAATAAAAAGATAAATTGTAGGCCGGGCGCGGTGGCTCACGCTTGTAATCCCAGCACTTTGGGAGGCCAAGGCGGGCGGATCACAAGGTCAGGAGATCGAGACCACGGTGAAACCCCGTCTCTGCTAAAAAATACAAAAAATTAGCCAGGCGTGGTGGCGGGCGCCTGTAGTCCCAGCTACTCGGAGAGGCTGAGGCAGGAGAATGGCGTGAACCCGGGAGGCGGAGCTTGCAGTGAGCCGAGATTGCGCCACTGCACTCCAGCCTGGGCGAAAGAGCAAGACTTCGTCTCAAAAAAAAAAAAAAAAAAAAAAAAGATAAATTGTAATTTAATCACCCCTCTGAGAATCCAGAGACATTTTTTTGTTGTCTTTTATTAACTAAAATTGGAAGTAGAAATAGATTATACTTGAGCTTTACAATACTTAGTATGTATGTTTGCATTTCTTTTATTATTGTTTTAATAATGTTTTCTTAAATTGTTGGTACAGATAATTACTATAAAGGCAGTATCCATGTGATTATTTTCAAAAATCTATACACATGAGGTTTTTTAAAAAAGCAAACTAGTTAAAAGCATTACATCTTTTTTGAAACTCAGTTAAAAAAAATTAAAAAACCTAATCGATTCAAATGATCTCATCAGTGTTCATAAGGCCCAGTGGTCCTATAGAACTCTAAGTTGAATTTAATGATTTATCCTATGGGAAAACATCCAAACTTTAGGATAGTGATTATCAAATGTTATTTTGTAAAAAATTTTGTGTGTATCCTAATGCAAAGAATTTCTAAACTCATTTTTTTATTTTGAAATCTTGGTTCAGCACATTTGAAAAAAGCCTAGAAATAACTTCAAGAAACACTAGTCTAGGGATTGTATTCTGCCAATACAGGAAGAAATTTGTGTAGGAGGTCATTAGATATATTTTTTATAAAGCATTGTGCACAATTATGAACACTTAAATGGAAACAGATAACATTAAATAAATATTAAATACATCTAATTTTGAAGTATTTTTTCATCTCATCAGTATTTTCTAACATCAACATCTGTGCTTAATATTGGGGCTGGAAATTAGTCTTTCAAATAGTGGATACAACTGTTTCTCTTTGGGATCTTAAAATTATCTAAACTCTAAATGTTACTTTAACATAATTTACTAGACTGTAAGAAGCTATTGTTAAATAAGTGATTCTTAAGCCAGTATTACTTTCTTTAATAACAAAATACTTCTTTTCTTGTGTACTAGGGCTCACCAGGAGAACGTGGGTCAGCAGGTACAGCTGGCCCAATTGGTTTACCAGGGCGCCCGGGACCTCAGGGTCCTCCTGGTCCAGCTGGAGAGAAAGGTGCTCCTGTAAGTAATGTCTAGGAGAAAATATATGATGTTGCTACCCTGTACACATTATTACTTTTTATTCAACAATATTAGCTTTTCATACACCACTGTATTCTCTCTGCCTATGTGTCTGGCATATAAATACCCTGGCTTGTATATGTATAATAGAGAAAATTTCAAATTCAATTAAATGAGATGACATTTTCCCACACTTTATGAAACCGTAATACCTGTGAGGGAGTTGGATATTATTAATGTAAAAGGCTTCTCATTTTGCTTTTTTTTAAAAAAAAAAGTTGTGAGTTTTTGATTGAAGCTATACCTTGCTGCTTTACATTAGAAAAGTGTGAACTTTTTACACCTCTTGTAATACAAATTCAATTTCAAGCATTTCCATAGTCTGGAAATAAGACTCATAGAAAGTAGCTGCCCTTCTCATGTAATTTGAGCTCTGATCGCCAGTGAGTGAGATGGGGAACATCTCACCAATTATTTCATCTAATATTTATTGGATTTTAACATTTTATATTTACATGGCTATGGACTCTATTCCACTCGTTAGATTTAGGTTTCTTTGTTAAGATTTCTTCTCTATTTTTTTTCCTGCTTTTGATATGATTGTATTTTTTAAAAAATGATTCTCTCTTCCTACAAGATTAAAACGCAAACTGTTTCAGTAAATGTAGATTAAAAGTATTGGCTCTGATACACAAAAATATAAGTTGAATATTTTTGTATACTGGTAAGTGTTGATATATAAAATTAAGCTTAAGCTTATATTCAAAAATACTCCTCTATCACTAAGACTTCAGTTTTATCAAGTTGATTTGCTTTCATTGTCTATGCATTTTCTCTGATTATTCTGTGATATTATTCCAATGTTTCTGTTTGAGACCATTTTGTGCAGTTATAACAGAATACCACAGACTGGGTAATTTATAATGAACAAAAATATATTGGCTCATGGTTCTGGTGGATGGAAGGTCCAAGATAGTGGGGCCACATCCGGTAAAGAACTTCTTGGCACATCATCCCATGGTAGATGGACAAAGAGAGGGCTAGAGAGAGAGAGAGAGAGAGTAAAAAGAAAACAAATTCCCTTTGTTTTAATGAACCCACTAGTTCAATAACGGCATTAATTAATTTCATTTTGCCCTCATGGCCTAATCAGCTTTCATTAGGCCCTACTCCCCCACATTGTTGCATTGGGAATTAAGTTTCCAAAAAATGTTTTTTTGGTGACACATTCAAACTGTAGCAAATAAAAAAAAGATGTTTCCAGTAATCCATTACCTTTCAGAAAGAGATAGAATGTTGGAATGGGCCATGCCACCTGTGGATAGAACTTTTAAGTGAAAGAAAAAGCACTTTTAATGTGCTGAGAAAATATATTTTATAGTGTACTATGTACTAGGAAAAGATAGAAAATAGATTCAGTTTCTTTAATACAAATTAATTTAAAAATATAGGGAACACATATTTTGCACAATACACTAAATAATGCATACAGAGAAAATAGACATAAATTGCTTTTTATACAAATTGAGAATATACTAATTAGATAAGTCAATATTTCTGTGAAGATAATATATTGAATGGTAGATTTTAAAGTGGATAAAAACCTTAGCTTTATGAAGAATAAGTAAGTTATTGAAATAAAGATCAGAATATGGAAAAACAATGAAACTGAGAAGAAATTAATTAGGTGAGACAGATGAAAAATTATTGACATTAGCCTTTGTAAGAGCCAGGATTCAGGCCTGAGTTTGGTTGGTAATTAGTGATATCATAACTAGAGAAGAGAAAAGGGAATGCCTTGCTTCCCCATCCTCTTTCAGTTATCCCAGCCAAGGACAACAACTCCAGCATGTTCATTCCATTTTCTATTAGCCAAAATTAGCTATTTAGAATAACTAAGGGGTAGGCACTGTATTGTTAGCATTATACTTTTGAAGGAGCTGTCTGCTTAGGGACAATATAAAGTGGGTAATAAGAGTGTTCAGTGAAAGAAGTTATAGATATCCATTCAGAGGTTGAGTAAAAACTGATGAAAATGTTGGGCAAAATGTTATATCTAGCCTTTATTTCTTCCTCTTTCCAAATATAAATTTTAGATCTTACCTCTGCTGAGCAGCTTGTGTTATAAAAATGTTATGCAGTTATCAGCAGGTTTACACTTGCATTAAAAAAAAGACAAGATGTGGCCTGTGGAAGACAAGCCCTTGGTCTACCTACCCATCAACCCTGCTTCCTAGAATGGAGAAATGTTCTAATTAGCATCCCTATATTAATCAGTTAGATTAGAAACTCTAGGAGGTGGGTCTAGAAAGCAGGTGAGAAGAAAGGGGCTAAAACCTTCTCCAACTTAATTGCATTGATAGAAAATTAGAAAATTTTGATAGGGAAACTGATTCTAATGAAAACTATTAGTTACTGGATGCAAAGATTACAGATAAGAAGAGATTTAAACTATGCATCTATTTGGGGACAGTTGTAGAAATTGGGGGGGAAAGCTAGATCTAAAACACAGCAGTCAATGCACTAACTGTAATTGAATTAGGCAATAGCAGTTTGAAATTTTAGGAAAAATATTCTCCAAATACTTATTTACAATTTCTAGCAAGTGTGTGTGTATAATTGCAGAGAAAATAATCAGTGCCAGAATTGTAAGTCTGGGAGTCATTTAAAATAAGAGTGATGTTTAAAAGCATATTTTTGGATTACCATGTGATGTAGTGTTGAGGGAGAACAGAAGTCTGGACTCAGTCTTAATGGAGAATTATAATGGGTGTAAGTTCTGAAAGCATCTAATAAGACAGAAAAACAGTCCATGAGGTTTTGGGTTTTTTTTTTTTTTTTTTTTTTTTTTTTTTTTTTTTGTGTGTGTGTGTGTGTGTGTGTGTGTGTCCAGAGGCATGCCATCAAAGAGAACAAGAGATAAACGAGTTCCCTTTTGTGGGATGTTGTAAAAGATCAAGAATACTGAAATCCGAAAGACAAAGAAATTAAGAGACTGGGATTTTACCTGCTGGGTATTTATAGCTTTAGATTAATTTTAAATTGATTCATAAAGAAAAAAACATGGACTGTAGAGGAGTGGAGTGAGGACATGTAAATCCCCTGAAGCAAGGCATGGAACCCATGGAAAAATGAGCAGTAGGTGGAAGTACTAAAGTTGAATGCGTTGCCTCACTATATTGTGTGGTGCATGTATTTATCTACTTTATCAATAATAAGAAAATAGTCAGTGGAAAAGTTAAGGAGTTAAGGAAATGAGAGTTGCCTCCTTGAAGACAACTAGAAGTGGGTTGGGAGCTAGCCCTATCATTTATTTAGTTCATGATTTTGGTTAAGTTATTTAACATGAAAACCTCTGTTTTCTCAACTCTGAAAAGAAGATGGCCATCTCTGAAAAGAAGATAATCACGGTATTTTGTGAGGACTAGATAAAATTATGGTTCTAAATCATTTTTCAGAATTGTGATAAGTTGTGAGAAGTGTTCAGAATAATCATTACTATTAGTGGTAGTATTATCATTACCATCAGTGTGTGAACCAGAGTGCCATATAAAAGGATGAAATAATACACTGAGAATTAGTACATAAATGAGCTTTTGAGGAAGGAGTGATGGATTTTGTGAATTGTAATAAAAGTTGTGGGTGTGAGTATAGATTAAATATAAGACCATGCCAAATCAAACAAAAGACATGGGGATGTTTAGCTAATTCTATCATTTTTTAAGGGAAGATTCAGTTATTAATGTAAATGGAATGTTAGAAGTGGTGAAATAAAGACCGGCTACAGGGAGAGATGAATGTTTCCAGTAGTTGTGTACATTGTGGGCCAAGAGATACATAATGGAGGAAGAGTTATGTCATCCTGAGGAATTATAAATGGCTAATATAAATTTAGAATGCTATAGATCCGTTGAATTTCTCCCAACACCACACAGACCAGGGTCAGAAGAAATGAATGGCAAGTGATTCCTGGTAGAGATTCTGTGTACTATAATGAAGGCAGAAGAGAATATATCTGCCTTATTTACAGGAAACCTTATACAAAAGGATTGATTTTTAGAGTTTAAGGCTAGCAAGGAAATTCAAATTAAGACGAACTATCTGAATCAACTATTGTATTTAATATAGTGAAGTTTACTGTGAATAGCACAGCACATCCTATGAGTATTGATAGATTTGAAATATCATATTTATTTGAAGAAGATAAAAGGTCTCCAGAGTGACATTGGGGCATCCCTCTTATAATAATTATGGCACCCTTTTAAAAAACAAGAACATATGAAACCCAGGCAAGTAATAAATTAGTTAACAATTTAATTTTGCCTTATAGATATTGTTACTTTTGTTGTCATTAATTAAGTAATGTAGCAACAGTTCCTTAAGTGACTACTCTGGTCCACAGGCCAGAGATATATAATAGAATGCAAAATCAGACATAGTTCCTACCCTCACATAGTTTATTATCTGATAGGGCAATATGATCCTATGCAAAGAATCACTAAATACATATATAATGACAAACTCAGGTTATTCATATGAATGGAATGTAATAGTGTATGTCAGATTATAGTAGAGAGATCTGCTAGAATTGGGACCTTTCCTTGGACAAGGCATTGATGGTGAGATGTAAAAGATGAGAAGGAATTAACTATGCAAAGAGTTCCCATATGGGCATTCCAGGCCACAGGAACAAAATGTGCTCAGGCAATGTCACAGGAAGGGACATGGCATCAGATTTAAGGGGTTGAGAAAAATGCCTAGAAGGGTTGGAATGCAGAGAGCAAGGGTTAGGGGAGGCTAGATGTGTTTGGGCAGGTAGCAGGAGCTAGATCATAGTAGGCTGCACTAAGCCGTGAAGTCTTTATCTGAGGAAAAGTAAACAAGTAAATTGACCTAAGAATGTAGGTAACATGATCTGATTGGCTTTCTGGATGCAGTGTGATGAATACATTGGAAGGAAGTAAGAATACATGTGGGAAAAGGCAGGAGGTTTTCTTCCATAGCTCAGAACAAGGATACCAGTATTATAGAATAAGGTGTCAGTGGTGGCGATAAAGTGAATATATTCAAGAGATAATTAGGAGATAAAATGTATAAAACTAAGTCATTTTAAAGGAGCAGGAGATGTTAAGGGAAGTGAGGGAAAGTGGGGTAATGAAAAGGCAAAACCTAATCACTTGTAGATTCCCAGCTTGTATAACAGAAGGATAGAAAGGACCTCTGAATGCAATCAAAAATACTGTCTTGTGCAAAACTGATGAAATTTTGGCTTTTAGAAAATAATTTATTTTAAACTACGAAAAGATGTTTTATTGGAAACAGAAGTTGAGTTCCTTATCAAGGCACTTTTTAAAAAAATATACAATATAGGTAAATTTAAACATGAAAATAATGCCATTTTCAAAAACCAAGAGAACCAAAACAAACACTTAAAAATAAGAAAGTTACATATGAAACATATAAAGCATATGGCAAAGTTGGACGTATGAGCAACTGCATTTTTTTATTTCTAAAGCCTAATACCCATTACACAGCTATGTCAGTGGCACTAAGGAAGGAGAATAGAGGCTCAGCAAAGTTTTGCAAACGTAAGGAATCTGATTTGTCAATATATAATAATTGCATGTTTGAAAGAAAAATTCTAAGTTGGGTCCTAATTATTTTTGTGTATCATAGCCTAAGATTTATAAGTGGTTTTAAAAGAATAGTATTCTTATTCACAAATGAAGGTAGGGAGCATGTATCATTTATTCTTTAAAATGTTTTTCTAAAAAACATTAAACAATATCCTTGTCAAATATAGAAGCTAGATTATTACTCCTGTAGCTGCACTTCAAAACTGTAAAACTAATGATCTTTGGATATTCAATACAGGGAGAAAAAGGTCCCCAAGGGCCTGCAGGGAGAGATGGAGTTCAAGGTCCTGTTGGTCTCCCAGGGCCAGCTGGTCCTGCCGGCTCCCCTGGGGAAGACGGAGACAAGGTTGGTATTCATTATTCATGTTAGTAGATCCTGTGAAAAAGCTTAATTTTTGTCAAGAATTCTAGATAATTCTAATCTTTATGATTAGGCGCCAGCTGGAAGGTTACCTTTTTCAAAGTTTCACACACATTTTCATATGCTCAAAAGTTTTATTTAAGA
The DNA here is from genome assembly GCF_028878055.3 of Symphalangus syndactylus. Taxonomy (NCBI): domain Eukaryota; kingdom Metazoa; phylum Chordata; class Mammalia; order Primates; family Hylobatidae; genus Symphalangus; species Symphalangus syndactylus. The sequence goes on along the minus strand of NC_072441.2, from coordinate 56,434,299 downwards.
GGTTCAGAATTAGTATCTGTTCCATAAAATAGTATGTGATTTATAAACAGAAAAATCAATTAAAAGAACAGTGGTAGTGAGAAAAACTAGTAGATGCCAAAATTTATTTATTTTTAAGAATATCCTTCTGAAATTAATATAAAATAAAAAAATTAATTACATGTATATGGTTAGCCCTCATGTCTTGGATATTGCACAATAAGACTTAAGAATGAGCTACATATTTACTTGATAATCCTGTTATCATTTGCCAACATGTGAGCACAGACTCTAAGCTCCTAATTCCAAATGTATGGCTGTGTGTTAAATGTTTCAATTGAATATATTATTATATTATTTTAAAATATTATTTAAAAATTTGTAAACCAGCACTCTGATAATGTGCATCATTTTAACGTTTGGAAAATTAGCAGAAAAGTGTTTTTGCTGTTATTTTGTTTTTATTTTTATTTTTTACTTTTTTGAGAGATGGAGTCTTGCTTTGTCGCCCAGGCTGGACTGCAGTGGTGCAACAGGGCTCACTACAGCCTCAAACTCCTGGACTCGAGTGATCCTACCACCTCAGCTTCCCAAGTACCTGGGACTACAAGCATGCCTCACCATGTGCAGCTAACTTTTTTAAAACATTTATTTGTAGGACAGGGTCTCACTCTGCTTCCCAGGCTGGTCTTAAACTCCTGGGCCCAACCTTTCACCTCAGCCTCCCAAACCTGGGATTACAGGTGTGAGACCCAGAACCCGGCTGGTAAAGTAATTTTTGATTAACGTGTAATTATAGATTTTATAAATCGGTGTACTTCCATTATCAGTTTATACAGGTAATATTTGAGACAAAATTGATTTTTTAATTATAAATTCAGTTGTATACTTTGAAGTTAAACTGATTTGTCTGTTAATATATTAGTCAATACTAAAAAGCTAGAAGCAGTGGGAACCCAAGATTTTCCATTTTAAACAGTGACATTACACACTAGCATGTAATTATATTAAAGGTAAAATTTAACTGTTTGATGATAATTAAGACAATGCAATAGCATGTTAAAGATAAACTCTAAGTCAAATCTTTCAATTTCAGGGCGAAATTGGTGAACCAGGACAAAAAGGCAGCAAGGGTGACAAAGGAGAAAATGTGAGTTTCCTGCTTCTTATTGAGAGAACATTATTTATTTAACACCTTTTACTATTTACCATTGATATTTTTATATAGTACTACTAACTTTCCTAGCCAATACTTATAATACCGATACTACATTACCTCTGCCGTTATATAATTCTTTTTTTTTTTTTTATTATACTTTAGGGTTTTAGGGTACATGTGCACAATGTGCAGGTTTGTTACATATGTATCCATGTGCCATGTTGATTTCCTGCACCCATTAACTCGTCATTTAGCATTAGGTGTATCTCCTATATAATTCTATAATTTTATATATTTGTGAAGTTTTCTATTTCTGTGATTAAGTAAAGTATGATGATTGTAGGCCATTACTTGTAACTCTGCTATAGCAAATGAAAGAGTAACATAATGAAAGTCTTTTTTGTATGATTATGAGAAATCATATATGCATATATTAACCAAAATTAATAGTATTACTATGTTCTACAGGTATACAAATTGGTCACTCATTCCCATGTTATAAATACTTATTTTAAATTTTTTCCTTTAAATCATAAAACTTCAAAATAATTTTCGTTGCTCATTTAAATGGTGTGTTCACTCTTGTCTTTATGATGTTTTTCTTTTGTCATTACCAGTATATATTCTCTTTAAATTATGTATTTAAACATGTTCCTACTTCTTAAATGAAATATATTATATGATGATACTGTCACATGCTTCAGCACTTCCTTACTAATTTGTACTCTCTAAAGAATATCTGTGGACATTATTTTCTAGGTTCTTTATTTTCGCTTTTTTTTCCCCTTTAAGTGTTCATACATTTGCTCTCCAATAGAAACATAAATGGGGGGAGTACAGAGATATGTCCTTCGAGTTTTTTTCACCTAGTATAGAAGTTTATGCATTATCCCCAGCAATTTGATTCTAACAGACCAGTCTCATTCTATTTCGTGATCCATCAGTCTGATGCTTTTAGGGTTGGAATTACTGCCTATGTTAACACATAACTGAAAGAAGATTTTTATTGGAATTGATTGAATCCCAAACTGAAGAGTTACCAAAGTCCTATGAGATGGATTTTTCTAACTAAAAAGAAAACTCTAGAATGAAAAGAGAAAAAGCTTGCAGTAATAATTTGTAGTATTTAATGCATAGTTCATTTTTATATGCAGTATAACAAAACATCAACAAATAGGTGATAGCACTGATACTCTGGATCCATGCTGTAAAATTATGTCAAGAATTTGTGTACAGAAAACCAGCTGCATATGTTTGATGCAGTTAGTATTGACTATAAATTTACAAAATGTATTTTGGTGTCTGCCTTAGTCTGTTTTGTGTTGCTATAAAGGAATACCCAAGGCTGGATAATTTATAAGGAAAATAGGGTTATTTGGCTTACAGTTCAGCAGGTTGTACAAAGAAGCCTGGGGCTGGCATCTGCTTGGCTTATGGTGAGGGCTTTTGTACTGTGTCAAAACATGGCAGAGAAGTTCAAAGGGGAAGTGCGCCTGAACAAAGAGGAACCAAACCCCACAGGAGTGCTGACTTTAAAACAACCCTCTTTTCCTTCAAGCACCAACTCAATCTCCCCAGAGCAAGAACTCAATCGCTATGCAGCTATTTCTGATGGATCCACCTTAAGAACCCAAACACCTCCATTTAGGCCCCACCCCCAACACTGGGAATTAAATTTCAACATGAGCTTTAGTGGGGACAAACCATATCCAAACGATAGCAGTAAATTACTTTAGATTCCATTTAGATTTTTTAATTATAAATAAATACTATTGACTTAATTAGACTACCTTATACACGTGACAGAAGCCACATCTTGAAAAAGTTTTATTTACTCCTTAAAAGCAATGCTAAAATGAATGCATGGCCATTATTTGGGCCAGTAAATCTCAAATATTTTTGCCTCAGGACCCTTGCATATTCTGAAAGGTTTTTGAGGAACCCAAAAAGCTTTTGTCTATGTGGGTTACTATCATATGAATGAAAACCGATATATTTAAAATATTTATGTATTGATTTATTTATAATTAAGAATAATAAGCCCAAAGCACTTTTAATAAAAACTAGCTATATTTTTGCAAATAAAAATGTATAGTCCCAAGAGTAGCATTGTTACATTTGTTTCGTCTAGCTTAATAGAAGAAGCTATATTCTCATATCTAGTTCAGCCTGTGGTGACATGTTTTTTTGGTTGAAAGCATGAAGAAAATCTAGGCTCACATAAATTATGTAGTTATAAAAGGGAGGAGCATTTTCAGTACCTTTTCAGATAATTTTGAATATTCTTTGATTGTACATAGAAATTTTATAAGTGGTAGTTTTTCTTCAGGGTCATTTGCACAACAGAATTTGAAACAAAAACAGTGAGCTTTTTGTGCTATTACATTATATTCCACTGCTCTATCTTGCACGTTGATGACTATGTTTCATACATAATTTTGTAATATCCTTCATTGAAAATTTGGAAATTATTGATTTCCTGGGTAAGGTCCTCAAAGTATTGACACAATTCTTTATGCAATATTAATATCATAGGAAAATACTTTCAGATTGGGAAGATATAAAGTCTACAATGGCAGATAAGAGATTTCCAAAATTCTAATTTTTACTTTAAAGTTTAAATGTTATTGACAGTAAATACTGTCAGTTGTTTTCTTTAAAATCCAAGGCTTCCTTTATATTGAATAACATCTGCCAAAATCATGCTTATTATTTATAATCACAGTTATTATTTATAACTGATTATAATCACAATTATTATTTATAACTGTGATTATAAACAATCATAGTTTTTCTGTCGGCTGCTCTTTCAAGTAAAAATAGTGTTCCATGTAAAAGTTAGTGTTCCATGTAAAAGTTCAGCTTGCATTTCAAACTATAATACAAGTGTTTGTGGGGCTTTTTTTTTTTTTTGAGACAAGCACTGTACTTCAGTATGAGGCAAGCATACTTTATGTATGTCTTCAATTTGTCAAATGAATATGAAAAGACACATATTCAAAATCAATATTTAATAATATTAATAACTTTCAAAGCCTCATCAGTACAATTACATCCATGACATTCTTAGACGGAACAGCCATTTTTGTGTTGACTGAAAGTATATCGTAGTAAAATACAATTAATGCTATTACAAATGGTAGCTACCGACATGATTAGCGCTAAGTTACCAGCAACTTTATTCACCACGGATTTTACATCACTAGTGCAAAAGTCTATATAGTTAAAGGACAAAAAATGCCTTAGTGTTGTTATGAGAAGAGTTATGAACTAGCAGAATACTAAAAGCATATCAAGAAGTCCCAAAGGCCCATGAACCAGCTTTTCAGAATCTTGCTTTAACAGTTCCCCCACAAGTAGTAGTTATAATACAGGACAATACAGTTCAATGACACTTTCATTTCTTTAATGCCTGAACCTTTTATATTGCCTGACCCGTTACTAATGTAAGAAAATGAGACAATGAAGAAATATCTATGCATGTAAGACTCATAATGCCTTTTGAAAACTATTGCTCAAAATAAGAGGTCCTGGTGTACTTAATATATAACAAGTAGTTTACATGTGTATGCACATGTGAAAATTCCAAATTTTCATATGTCACTACATTCTATCTGTATAGAACGCTCAGAATTCTGATGTTTACTCAGAAGATAGTATATAGACAAATTTTTCATGAGCCCTTTACTAATCATATTTATCTCATTAAAGAAATCTGATACTTTGAAAATTTTCAAATGTGGATCTTACAACTTGATTTCTGTTAGCATAGAAATCTATCTTGAAGATTCACAACATTACAAATGAGAGTGTTTTCAATAAATGTCAACTTAAAATTGATTTCAAATGTGAAAGCTTGAGTCTCAAGGAGTAAAATAAATGATTGCACTAAATGCAAAAGAATTCTATGTGATGCTTCTTTTTTTCCAAAGGAGTACAGAAATGTTTGATCTTGGTAGGCTAAATGTTCTGTTTCATATGGCTGATGCTCTTCTGGCTTCACTTTAAAAATTACTTATTTTTATCTCACTGCAGGGTCCTCCGGGTCCCCCAGGTCTTCAAGGACCAGTTGGTGCCCCTGGAATTGCTGTAAGTATTCCACATTGTTCAGCAAATCTAAATCCTTACAGCCCCCTGATTAAATTTATATACTGTCCCATAACCAGTCAATTTTGTAGGGTAATAAGTTTTGTTTGTATGTTTGACATTAAATCAAATTTAAATTATCAAATATAGCTAGCCATGCTGATTCTTAGAAATAAAACATTGTAACTTCATTTGAAAGTAAGTAATAATTTGTTGAGAATTCCTTAATATGTAGTAATTCAGAAAATTATTTCCATTATTAGACAGTTTTTACTTCACTTGGTATACAGGATCAAATCAAAATCAGTCATCATCCAGAAGCAAAGAAAATAAGCAAAACAAACAATAGTATATGGGAGCAGATAATGGGCATTTAGTCTACTTTTTACTTGGTTATTCTTAAATACATCTGCTTTGATTAAATTAGAAATGGCCACATTTTTTAATGACTCATATCATAATGATTTTTTTCCAGTTTGTGATAATGTTTCTTTCTCTTCTCTAGGGAGGTGATGGTGAACCAGGTCCTAGAGGACAGCAGGGGATGTTTGGGCAAAAAGGTGATGAGGGTGCCAGAGGCTTCCCTGGACCTCCTGGTCCAATAGGTCTTCAGGTAAGATGATCCTGTCATTGTTTACTCCATCATTTCTACCTACTTCTCACCAGGTTTTCTGGTGGATGTAAAACAAAGTATTTTTTTCTTTTTTTCTACGTAAGAACTTGGGTACAATGTTTATCCATAAAGATCATTTTATTTTTAAATGAGCAGCTGAACTTGAAATCCTTTTTATCATGTATGATTAATTCTCCTGAACATGTAACAGCCCTGGCTCCTGATTCTGGAGTATTTTTAGACCCACCTTAATTATTACACTTCCTTTCTTCACTCCCATTTTGTTTGGAAAATGAACTACAACCTTGCCTAAGTCTGATACTTAAAAGTAAGATATTAGAAGGGTCCTTTCATAGGGCTCATAACAAGATAAGTTAGTACTTCAGATTGATAGCAATAGGAGGCACACAAAGTCCCAGGCAGACAGGGGCGGATCTGGAGACACTTTCGCTTCCTTTCCCTGGAGAAACTCGACCTATGACTCTTTACTTTCAAGATGGCTAAAAAAATTGAAAGCATTTTGAGAAATGGGATCCTGCCAAAAGCAACTGCCAACAGCACATGTTAAACAATATTAGGTAAAATAAACAAATTAACAGTCGATCATTTAAGATCGATTATTATCATTTTAAAATTATAATTTGAATTTTATGAAGCATATCCAGGAAAATAAATATTAAATTGTAGAACATTACAGCCTCTATCTTACAATTGGACTCTTAAACAAAATGTTCCAGAGCAGCAGACATCTTCTATTCTGGGCTTCTTTTTTTTTTTTTTTTTTTTTTTGAGACCGAGTCTCGCTCTGTCGCCCAGGCTGGAGTGCAGTGGTGTGATCTTGGCTCACTGCAAGCTCCGCCTCCCGGGTTCACGCCATTCTCCGGAGACGGGGTTTCACTGTGTTATCCAGGATGCTCTCGGTCTCCTGACCTCGTAATCCGCCCGCCTCAGCCTCCCAAAGTGCTGGGATTACAGGCGTGAGCCTCTGTGCCCAGCCCTATTCTGGTTGTTTTTTTTACCATCCACTTGATGTTCACTGCTTCCTACAAACTTTGGAAACGTTGAGCTTTTTTATTCCACTTGCTTATTCTGTCTCTTCCTAGTGATCCACGGAAAGATTGTAACATTTTGTCTTAAATGGTATTGAGGTCCCACATGAGGGTAACTTACGGTATATTATTTGTATTAGAAAAGGTAAATTAAGTCATCTAGTTCACTGAACCTAGAAATTTGTGAAGTTGTAGAAAAGCCTATGTAAATTGAATTTATATAAACAATTTGTATTTTTAGTTTTATAAATATGATTATAAAATTAATGTTTTGATATTAAATAGCTTATTATGTGCATAATTACACAAATTGCATTATAAACACAATATAATAAATTATTACTGTTAAAACAATGAATGTTTATCAGATAACATGATTTTTTAATTGTCTTATTTTAAGGTCAAAATAATTCTTTTTAAACTTGGAGAGTGCAAAAACTTCACTTTCATATTTGTCATGTTTAACTCAGTTATACTTGTTGGACAATTATACATAAACACTCGTAAGTACTACATATCAATATATGTGAGAAGCACACATATTTGAAAACAAGGCATTAAAATTAGATTGTCAATGGGTACATTAATATTCATTTTCTTTTTTTTATTTGACTACTCTGAATCCTATACAGCTATAATTTAGAAACAGTTCTCATGATTAAAGTAGGTGTCTTATAGATTATATTTATAAAATATTCAATAAAATCGTCATCTTCATTTCCACAAAGTAAGAAATGTGCTCTTTGATGAGGGTGACTCAAGAAATCAATTCATTAAAAAAAGTGATTGCATTTTCCCACAGCTACTTCTTTAAATCAGGAAACTGAATGATGCTAATGTAATTAACATGTTCACAATTGCATCTGCCTCCTTTAATTGTCTTCATGGAAGAATAGATATTAGCAATTATAATAGACATAAATAAAATAATCTAATATTCAGGTTAAATGTCTTGATTTTTCAATTTGATGTTTACTATCATCTGCATATGAAGGATATATATACACACACACACACACACACACACACATATATAGAGTGAGAGTGTGAATTCTTGGCCTAACTTCATTTTTCAACTCATCATTTAAGTGGCAATGATTTTAAATTGACAGATCTTAAAACAATCTCTCCATGCATAAATTACCTCTTTGGAGAAAGGTAGGACATTTCATGAGAACTGATTAACCCTAGAGTGCCTTTCAGCATGTTTGGTTCCATGTAACAAGAGATTTTGACACATTATGTCTCCACTGATTGTAATAATAATAATTTTCTGTCTTAATTAACACAAACTATGATCTAACTGAATTAAAAACAAATAAATATTTTTTTCTATTGGGATATTTTTATTGAACTAATTGGAATAATTATATGCATAAAAAAGATGAAAATGCACAATTGGGTTTGCAATAAAAATAAAACTGTGAACTAATATTGACATACCTTTTAATTTGGGGATACTAAATTGGATGCACTCTATCCTAAAAAGGTGTGAAAACCTGAACAAAAAATAAGGAATGTAATTTTAAATTTATGGTGTTATAATTAAACTTAATTATGTTTAAGTTGCAGTGTATGCTATTTAAGAAAATGGTGTTAAAATATTTATTTCAACTGTGTTAAAATATACATGCATGTTTAAGAATTAAAATTTATGTTTTTCGCCAAATTCAGATTTTGAATTTCTGAAATTGACTGACCTAGAACCTAAATTTTTTTGCAGTCACCTACAAGTAATTTTTAGGTCAATAAGATCTGAGAAATACTACCTGTCTTTTTCTTCCAGAAACTTCACTTATAATTCTAGATGATGGTAACAGTTTGGGAAGTACATATAGCAGTCTCTTTTCTCAGACATCATACTGACATTTGAGAAAAAAAGTGACATTCTGGTACATATTTTTTGTTACAAATTAGTAACTAAGATTTCCTCATAAAAATGAATATATGCCACAATTAAACAAATATATAAAAATATTCAGTAAAGTACCCTCTTTACTAACTGAAAGTCATGAGAATATAGTAGGTTATAAAAACAATTTAGTGGATCATTACCAGTATTAAAAAAATGAAATAGAACAGGATAAGGTAAAATAGAATGAAAATATCAAAGGCTATCATCTATGCAAAAGGCAAGTACTGCTTTTTGAAACTCATGTTTCAGCTACTTTACAAGTGCATGGTTAGGGAGCATTAAGTAAAATATATTTTTCACAGTGGCTCACAAATAATATTCGACAATTGCAGTGCAATGTCAAGAAGACAGTAATGTTACTAAGTACTAGCAGTTATTTAGAGCTTTTACATTGTTTGTATTTTTATGTCTAAAATAGATTACATCTAAAATATTATAAAATATTAAAAATTATGTATAGCATATATAAGATGTATTAATATATAAATATACATTGAAAACATTAAAAAATGAAAAAATCCATAATCCTACAATATTAGAAATGATTACTATGTTTGCTATTTCTGTCTGATAATTAGCATACCTATTCTACATATATATTTTACAATTAAAGTTATACCATGCATATTCATTTGTATTTTTATTTATTGTATATATTATTCATGTTTAGAGTATTAGTATCACATTAATAGTCACATAACACTCCACTACTATATATAACTGAATTTCTTTAGTTCTTTTTTCTAAGATTAAACTTTTGGAATGACAGGATTTTCAGTATCATAGCTACTGTTAGCAAGAAATATTTTATTGAATGTAGCTATCTTTGTTAGTTTATTTTCTTAAAATTCATTCATTCAACAAACATTTTAATTTTTGATTGCTCCTCTGCTAGTTCCTAAACAGTTGACAGCTAAAAGATTACTGATGAATGCATTCCCCAAAGTAGTTCATGACTATAAATATAAACAAAAGTGACATAAGAAAATTTATAAATGTACAATTGACATACGTACAAAGTATTGTTGTGACATGAAAGAGAATATAAAAATAATCTTCATGGAATAATTTTTGGAAGATCAAGTAAGTACTCAAGAATAAAATAATTTTTCCATAAAGAAATAGACTGGTGAAATTTGAGTGCAATCTTTCTGTCTTCTTTTATACCGTAACACAGAGCTTCTCCTAAATAGCAGTTACAGTGCAATTGAATACAATGGAAATAGATTTGAAAGATTTTTTTTTTTCTGTCGCACAGGCTGGAGTGCAGTGGCACAATCTTGGCTCACTGCAAGCCCTGCCTCCCGGGTTCACACCATTCTCCTGCCTCATCCTCCCTAGTAGCTGGGACTACAGGTGACCACCACCACGTCCAGCTAATTTTTTTTTTTTTTTTTTTGTATTTTTAGTAGAGATGGGGTTTCACTGGTGTTAGCCAGGATGGTCTCGATCTTCTGACCTCGTGATCTGCCCGCCTCAGCCTCCCAACGTGCTGGGATTACCGGCGTGAGCCACCGCACCCGGCCTGAAAGAGTTTTTAAAAGTATAATATAGTAGGTTTCATGAGCTCATTGATTTGTAAGATTCCAAAATTGAATTAACAGGTTCAAAAATTCAGAAGATATTTATAACCTTTGAAATGTGTTGGAATATTTATTTTACCAAACTAGTACCTAACTATAAAAACCTCATATTCTAAAATATTTTGGGTCAAAAGATTCCAGAAATCTGTACCAGAGAAGTTCTATTATTTGTACAGGACTGAGCAAATGGTCGGGTGTTCATAAATTCCCAGATCAAATTATATATTTAGTTATTGTAACTAAAAATAAACAATATAATATTATACAAAACATAAATTTTATTTGTAAATGCAGGTGTAAGATTTTATCACATGTGGTCAACATTTGTATAGTAGGTATTTTAACAAATGTTAGTATCTGAATCTTAATTTCCATGTACTTATTGAACTTTATACTTGATTTTATCTTAGAAATTGACCAAACATTTTTTTTTAAGTACATGAGTGACTTTTATTATTTTTCTATTATATTTTCTTAGGGTCTGCCAGGCCCACCTGGTGAAAAAGGTGAAAATGGGGATGTTGGTCCCATGGTAAGTTTTTATTTTTGGTGTTTGATGGGTGTGTGTCATATGTATGGCAGTCACTGGTTTGTAAATTATTATGTGTTCTTTCATTACTATGTATATATTATTGAGGTGTATATAAGCAACTGCCATGCTTTAGTTATATCTTAGTCTTTAGCTCTGGATTTTGATTTGGAGCAGGTAGAGAATAGGTAATATTCACTCAAGATTTAGATGATTAGCAATTTATACAGAATTAAAAATTAACTGTACTTTGAAACAAATTCTTAATTTAATAATTCTGTCTTAATTAGAATGCTATGACTTATAATTATTTGCATTTATTGATTCTGGCTCTCTAAGACCTGAACTGAAAATTTGAAATGAATATAATTGTTTATGAAGCACTACCTTAGATAAGAAAATAATTAGGAAAGGTAATTGAAACCCATAATGAAATGTGATGACTGCATGTCTTAAGTGTCCCTTTCGTTCAACATTGCCCCCAATTTTCACTTCCTTCAAAATACACATTTTGAAATTTTAACACTTGTCTGTTAGGTTTTATTCTCCTTAGGAATTACACTCAAATATATTCTTTGAAATGATCCGTATCATCATTAATAAACCTAGATATAAGAAATGCATAAATAACTTTGCTGGCCAGGCGCGGTGGCTCACGCCTGTAATCCCAGCACTTTGGGAGGCCGAGGTGGGCAGATCACGAGGTCAGGAGACCGAGACCATCCTGGCTAACATGGTGAAACCCCGTCTCTGCTAAAAATACAAAACAAAATTAGCCGGACGTGGTGGCGGGCGCCTGTAGTCCCAGCTACTCGGGAGGCTGAGGCAGGAGAATGGCGTGAACCCGGGAGGCGGAGCTTGCGGTGAGCCGAGATGGCGCCACTGCACTCCACCCTGGGCGACAGAGCAAGACTCTGTCTCAAACAAACAAAAAAACAAACAAACGAACAAAAAACAAAAAAACAAAACAAAAAACAAAACACCACTTTTCTGATTCAAATAACTGGTTAATACTTCCAAGCGGTATCAGATACATAGCAAGTTCCTTTCCAGGTATGGTTATCATGGTTCTATGAATCATTGATATATTCTTCCTGATTACATGGTAATAGATAGTAACAGAAAAGCTTTTGAACCATGGCATTAGAATAAACTGAGATCTTTTTAAAATACTAATGTCCAGTGAAATGTACTAATGTACAGTGAAAAACAAATTCTCTGTAGACTATTTTAATCACAACTTTGAAGTAGGAGGTTCTGGCATCAGTATTTTATAAAAATTTTCCCAAGTTAATTTTACTGCACTGTCAGGAGAGAGAATCTTTGTTTTATGATGAAATTAAATAATTATTCTTATTTCTAATTCTAGCATATAGAACCTAAGAGTTGACATAGAAAAAGCTAAAAATACATATCAACAAAAAATACTTCTGTTGAGTTAATGAATTCTAAATCTATTCAAGCACCATTTATTTTTCCAACTTTACATTCTCTTTATGTTGTAACATATTCTAGAATGAAATATATCTATTTATATTGTGAACACATTATACCAGACAGTAGCAATAGGCTTTCTTGGCCCATTTTCTAATCAAATTGTTTCTCCTGAAATCCTAATTTCCTCATAGCTATGTGTAAAGGCTCATTTGCTAACATGATGTTGTATCCATGAAGGATGACTTATCACCCTGATATGCTTCACTAACTATAGTTTTTGCAAGCTTAAACTTCTTTTAGATTTTTTAGTCATAAAATGAAAATGTTGGAAACACATTTGAATTTGGTCTTTGTAAACCTCAATATTTCTCTCTTACAGGGTCCACCTGGTCCTCCAGGCCCAAGAGGCCCTCAAGGTCCCAATGGAGCTGATGTAAGAACTCTGAAATATATGTTAATTATTTTGAAGTTATATAGGTTTTGTTATTTTATAGTAGATGCTCTCTGTGAATTATAACAATATTAAACTACTGTTTAATATTAAGTGGTTAAGAACTCAAGGGTCACCTATTCACTCCACTTTATTATACAATGAAATAAGTGGAATTTATAGTGAACAAATCATGGAAAATATAACATAGGTACACATTTTCCATTCGATATATATTTACTGGTGACTGAGAAATAATGTTGTATATATTATAATTACCACATTGTTCAAACCAACATACTTAGACTGTGCCTTGCGTATGATAACTCTTACGCACTTGTTAACAGTGGCTTTCATCTAAAAGCTTTGCATTTTGTATTTTCAGACTATATAATGTTACAGCAATATGTGTGTGATAGGTGCACCCTTTATCATGTAAAATGTTTTCTCTTAATTGTATAAAGATGATATTCTGCAAGCTTAAAAATTATTTTAATGTTATAAGATTTTGAAATATAATGCCATATTTATCTTACTGTTACCGTTAATGGATCTATAGCTTTGATGATATTTTTCCTTCCGGCCAACTTTTCGCAATGAAGAAGTCTATGTTTCCTTCGTGACTCTGGTCTTCATTTTCTTCATTATTTAATATCTGCTTTAATTCTGGCAGGCCAGAACTGAGTAAAAATAGACTAGAAACAGAGGAACTAAAAGAGTTTTTAGATTTTCATTCTTCTTAGGTAATTTAAAAGCTAAAAGATGTTATAAGGGGTTTATTTCTTGCCTGTATCATGTAATTCTTAACCAGGGTCATAATTTTGATTCACTACAAAATCACCGCCTAAAACCAATCTGATTATTCTACTGGCAAAGAGATTGACATTATGTTTCAGGAATCAACCAGAGCTTGAAAGTCTCCTGCTTTATCTTCAAAATTATAGTGAATTTGAAAATCAGTGTAATATATTCAATTATTTGCTATCCAACACATTTGACAATTCTATTAAGCATCATTTAGTCTCATTCTTTAAATGACTAAGAATACTCATGCATCTATTTCTCTCTGTTTTGAGAACAACTAGATATATGTTTACGAATGCATTATTTTAATAAGAATATGGATAATTACATTCCTTTTTCTACACTGCAGGGACCACAAGGACCCCCAGGGTCTGTTGGTTCAGTTGGTGGTGTTGGAGAAAAGGTAAATATGTTAGTGACACACAGTTTGAAACAGCATGAATTAAGAACTGTAATAATATTGGGTAGTAGTTTAAGTGCTTCTAGTATGTGTGTTTCTAAGCCTTTTACATAGTTATATGATTCACATGTCATCTAGTAGTTTCAAAAATTAAAGTTAAAATGATTTTGCAATATTATGTTGTGATTGCCAATTATTATATTGAATGAGTGAGTGCAGGCATTATTTTCTTTAAGCAGGAACCTCACAATTACGGTGTCTTTAATATCCACATTTATAAGCTGAGAAAGCTGAGCCCTAGAGGATTCCTGTAATTTCATCAAAGTTTTTCCTTAGAAAGTGACTAAGCTAGGATACACTGCAGTCCATGAATGTCCAGTAATAGTGGTCAAAATAGAAGAGACTGGTTGATGTAACTGACTTAAAGGGTAAAAGGAATCCTGCAAGCCACAAAGGAATGAATCATTCATTTTGTTATATTTTGAGTTATATTTTCATTACTAATACTCTGACCTATCTTTGTCACTTGTCAAAATAGTTGGCATGAACCACAATATCTGGGCTCAGAATAGCTTTTTTTTTTCCCTTGTGAACATGATTTCATTTAAAAGTCTGCTCTTCCTTTTATAAAAAATGTCAAAATGATTCATTGATTTCTTATTTATGCATTCATGCTCACTTCTTAATAGAATTTTCAAGAAAATTATCATTGATATTTGCTTGCTTTAAAAAATAAACTACCAATTTTCAGAAAGGGAAGAATTATATTTATAACATCATATATTATACAGTGAAAACACTAAAAAATTCCTGAATTTGCTACTTATTAAAGGATATCTGCAGTGTAGACTTACCCTATTCTTAAAAATGATTCCCTTCCTTGGTCTCAAGTTTTTTCATATATTTTATATTATACTTAAATTTATTTCTTTTAATTAAAGCATTTAATTCTCAGAAAAAAATGTAATAAGATTAGATTGATATCTACTTCAGCTTAATGCTTTTATTCTAGTATTTTGATTACAATCAACGTTATTTGATTAAGATAATTTTTAACTCTTTAGCTAATTCTTACTGCATTCTTTGATTGACTGCCTTTTAAAAGATATTCTTAAATTTAAAGTTGTGTGTTGAAACTGTTCCAATAGTTGGTGTTGAAATTGAAAACACATTTTTCATTCCATTCAGTTGTCCTAGAAAACATTTTTCATCTTGCTTAGTCTTCTGTGGGAGAGCACTTTTCTCTGAGGATATCATCACGTTAGACAAAAGGCACCAAGGCACACACCTTTTCCTCTTCTCTTTGCATCATCTATCTCCTTTTGGCTCTAATGCTGACTCAATTGTTGTGGGAGCTAGTCTCTAGGATTACTAGCTTTTACTGGCTTATCTTGTCTCCTAAAGAATTTGAATGCAGAGGGAAAGCTGTCATTATTCCAGTGCTACTCTTGAAAATAGGCATGAATGCCAGATGTTTAGAGTTCTGAGAAACTTCCTTCCACGTTGTTTCCATTTAATTTAGAGCCTATGTATATTATAGTAACACTTTGCCAACTTTGACTCTTATGAGAATAATTCAGTCAATCTGAATCATTTTGAATCAATCCCAGTCAAAATGAGTTACACTAACAAACACAGATTTTTAATTTTGCTCCTTTCTTTTGAATTATTTTTTTATGTGACAGAGAGCACGATAGAAGCAGAATTCTAACCTTCGTTTTTTTGTTTCTTTGTTTTTTGTTGTTGATGTTTCTTAATCAAGGATAGTATAATTTTTAATAGATTGCAAATTTCTAACATCAGCTTTGATTCTGGCTGAATGTATACCCATTTCTATATTGGAAAATGTATTTCCAGTCACTGACAATGAAGAATAAAAAAAACCAGTATCTTTTAGTCATGTTGCATTTTGTTCAAATATATTTAACCTGTTCTTCATGTACTGTAAAATTGCTATCAGTAGCTTTTTCACTTCAATAATTTTGTCAATACATGGAAATATGTCAGGATGTTTTCTTAAGGTTTATACATATTTTATAACTTTGTACATACAGAGTAATTTGTTGTTCTTTCTGAAAGGATATGTACCTAAACAAGTGTGTTATATAATGAGGTAAATGGTTACACAATAAGTAATGATGACTTCATAATCTAACATCTCCTTCATATATCAGTGCTCTATCATAAAACTTATATTAATTATTATTCTTCAAAATGAATAGTTTGTAGCATTGTGGTATTAGAAATATAGACAATTTATATAACATTAGTCTTGTTGCAATGATTTATTGATTTGTGATTTTTGTCCCACCTTCCTTTTAAATGAAACATTTTAGATAAATTTTAAATTTCATTTTAACTAATTGTCATTTTACATCGTGCCCACTTGGATCTAACATACAAAATGGTAGTTTTCATATATTTTGGACAAATGAATATTAATATATTATTCTAAAAATAAAGAAACTTTGTAGTAAAAAGATCATACTTTTTTTGAAACAGAAGATATTTTAAATTTTTTATCACCTCAAGCATTTATCATTAGAAAGCACATACTTAAATTCTAAGATAATTTAAACCTATCTTTTTACCACGTATCATTTCACTCATTTAATAAAAAGAAAATAATCTTTTCACAATATCCATAAATTTAACTGTATAGTTGGTAAGAATGAAAAGAGAACAACAAAACATATAGAGAGTTACTAAAAATATTTCAACTATTTCTTCTGTAGTTCTAACCTTCTGTGATGTTACCATGAATTAATGTGGTACATAAGAAAACATTTTGGTTATTTCTTTTGCTGTGCAGAAGCTTTTTAGTTTAATTAAGTCTCATTTGTCTAGTTTGGGGGTTTCTTTTGCCTGTGCTTTTGAGGTCTTAGTCATGAATTATTTGCCTAGACCGATGTCCAGAAGAGTTTTCTCTATGTTTTCTTTTAGTATTTTTATAGTTTCAGGTCTTATGTTTAAATTCTTGAATCCTTCTTGAGTTGATTTTTGTATATGGTAAAAGATAGGAGTCTAGTTTAATTCTTCTGCTTAAGGCAAATCAGATTTATCAGCACCATTTATTGAAAAGAGGATCTTTTCCTTTTTGTTTTTGTCAACTTTGTCAAAGATTAGTGTGCTGTAAATATGCTTTTTTAGTTACTACAGTCTTGCAGTTGAATTTGAAGTCAGATACTGTGATGCCTCCAGTTTTGTTCTTTTTGCTTAAGATTGCTTTGGCAATAAGACTCTTTTTTTGGTTTCACGTGAATTTTAGGTTTTTTTTCAAATTATATGAAAAATGGTATGTTCAATGTACATGCTCAATAGACTTATCATATTTCTAAATAAATATTTTAATATGGACATTTTACGATTGATTTCAATGCCAAACTACTTGTTTCACTTTTATGATATGAATATCAGCTCTTGGAAATATCACTAACATGTCATTCCATTATACTGAGATAGATGAGTGATACCTGTCTTTATAAATAATATAAATGCAATTTTTTTGTAAGAGTTATCCAAAACTTCTGGAAGTATTTGCTGTTCATCTTGAGAGATGAAATAATTTACACATCACACTACTAATAATAAACTCTTGAAAAGTACTTGATGTCTCCACCATTAAGTGGGTAATTTAAGAATTTAAAATATGTGTATATTCCTAGAGTAAGAAACTATGTACACAAAATAGTCTCTGCCCTGAAATTAAGTTTGTATGTAATGTGACACATTTATTTAAGAGCAGTGGATTTGTGTCAGGAATATTGGAAATATTAGAGTTAAAAGGTAAGGGAAATTTAGGCCTCACTTCTTTTTCAATTTAAAAGAACAATTTCCACCTCACAATTACTGAGACCACTAGTGTGACTGATTTTGAGTGGAAACACGGTAAATGAATGTACTGTTTTACTTAAATGATTACTTGAAAAAGATGTTACATTTTTGTGCATTTTGAATTGTGGGGCATTAGCAACAGACTTTCATAGCTAAACCCTACTAGTTGCAGAGATTTATTTATTGGTCCACAGGGCTAGAAAAAAAAGCCATTCATATCTAAACAGGGAGATAATAAAGGCTATCACATTTATGTGTACACTCAAATGGAGCAATTTTAATTAATGTCTAAGTACCTTTACATATATTATAATTATTGTCTTTCCTCTAAGTTCTTTAGATTCCTACTAAACAAATCCTGTGAAATATCAACATATGTACCAGCAAATCATCTGTTGATATGTTGTAGTTAAGATAAATAAATTTATATTTTAGCAAACAACAATTTGAAATTGTTCACTCAATAAACTTGATTGTAATATGAATATTGACACAGTACAAATACATAATATTTTAGGAAATATGCATATGTCTGTTATGATGGTTTTGTGGTAGTCTGGATTAATATGCCAACTATTAACCAACCAGTGAGAACTATAGTATCAAGCCTGCATATTTCTGTCTACTCACGTGAGAAATAAAAGCACTGGAATAACTAATAGAAAAATTTATTTTTGTTATTAAAGTTTTTCAATGCCTTTTAAATAATATTAAAAAATGGGCTAATATAAAATGATATGATAACATTTGAATTTTACAAATGTAAAAGATCATCTCTGTATTCTAATACTAATTTGATCTTCTCTATATAGGGTGAACCTGGAGAAGCAGGGAACCCAGGGCCTCCTGGGGAAGCAGGCATAGGCGTAAGTACTGTGTTATTGTTAACATAGTGTATTACTGGTTTGGGAATTTCTTTTACAGCATTACAAACATGTAACTTAACTCTTAGCTGTGATTCAAATTTTACTTTCCCTTTCCAACTCATTAAGGAAAATCACAAATACAAAGCCTTGTTTAATAACTTTGGATATCTCTACATATGTGGATTCATAAACAAATTGAAAAAATATTGTATTTGCTGAAGTTAGAACATTAAAACTAAGGGCTGTTTACTGTATACATTCCCTTTGATGAACTGTCCATAAAAGGAACAAACAAACAAGTCCTGCTGCCTTAAATAAACATGTATCAATTGTATTAGGACTATATTATTCTACTTAGTTTAAACCGGGATTAAATTTGCCCACCAGGAAATAGTTGACAATATCTGGAGACACTTTTGGTCTTCAAACGTGGAGGGTTGGTATCCAGTTAGTAAAGGCCAGGGATACCACTGGACTTCTTAAAGGGCAGAGAACAGCTCCCCACAGCAAAAGTTGTCTGGCCCAACATGGTGAAACCCCGTCTCTACTAAAAAGTACAAAAATTAGCCGGGCCTGGTGGCGTGTGCCTGTAGTCCCAGCTACTTGGGAGGCTGAGGCAGGAGAATCGCTTGAACCTGGGCAGAAGTTGCAGTGAGTTGAGATTGTGCCACTACACTCCAACCTGGTGACAAAGTGAGACTCCGTCTAAAAAAAAATTGTCTGGCCCAGTATGCCAAGGTTAATAAGCTTTTATGCAAAACTTGTAAGATAACTCTTCTTTCCTTCTTTTTTTTTTTTTTTTTTTTTAAACATTGTGTAGGGTCCCAAAGGAGAAAGAGGAGAGAAAGGGGAAGCTGGCCCACCTGGAGCTGCTGGACCTCCTGGTGCCAAGGGGCCACCAGGTGATGATGGCCCTAAGGGTAACCCGGTAAGTGAGTTTGGTCCCCTCTAATGTGGCATTTATGCCAAACTCACCTTGGAGCTTTTCTTAGAAAGATTTGAAATCCTGAGACTCTGGAACATAGTTGGTAAATCTGACTTTTCGTCATTTCACATATTCATAAGCATTTTCAATTGAATTAATTCTTTAGAAATTTTTTGGTGGGAGAAGAGAAATGTTCTCAGCAGGTTTTGTCATGACTTTAACCTCTTCACCTCCAGAATGTCATAACTTTATAAAAATTTATTTTTCATTTATTTTTCTTTCAAAACGTCATTGTAGGGTCCTGTTGGTTTTCCTGGAGATCCTGGTCCTCCTGGGGAACCTGGCCCTGCAGTAAGTATCAGGGAAAAATTAAGAAATTATTTTGGTGGGAATGTTTCCAATTTCTGTATTGTTAATAAAGAAAAAATCTAATAACCTAAGTGAACTCCCAAAAACAGAAAGAAAAAGAAAACATAAAAAGTAATTGCAAATGCTGGAAAATCCATATAGTTGGAGACTATTGCACCAACATTAAGTGATTAAGCTCTTCATGCAACGTAGGTACAACAGTTGGATTAGATTCCTAGACTTTGATGGGTTGTAAAAACAAATTATCTGAGTAGCATCATTATTGTTATTTGAAAGTTACAGGATCTTTGCTTTTCTGTTTCTCTTCTATAATGCAAATCCTATTTCAAACTACAACATATTTGTTCATGGTGAAAGGATTCACTGGCATTGTATACTAATGACATCTTCTTTCTTCCTTATATAAAGAGCATGCTGGATTTTAAATTTGATATATTAATAGTAGCAGTTTTACAAAATTTTGTGCGGAGAGTGAGAGGTACCACAATCTTTTTAAAAAAGGTTAAAAGAATATAATGATTTTACTTGTTCATCTGATAATTTTTCTCAAGAGATGGCCTAACATACCTTTTTCCTGATAAGTGGTGTGGTTTATTGATACTGAGATATATCTTGCTTCATATTTTATTGCCTCTTATAGGGTCAAGATGGTGTTGGTGGTGACAAGGGTGAAGATGGAGATCCTGGTCAACCGGTGAGTAAATGCACTAATTTTTTTTTAAGTCTTTACATAGTCTCAAGGCATTTTAATGAGATAATTAGAAGTAATCAGCCTTTGAAAAACATAGCTCTATGTATATGCACTTTTCTGGAAGAATTATCAAAAAAAAATTTTGAATTCCCATTAAAAGTCAATCTTACATGGAACGTTTCTTGTTTGATGTAAATTAATAAACAGTCTTTATAATGAAAAATGTAATCATATCATACTAATGAGGTTGTCGCACTATATCAAATTCAGTTATCTATCCATTGTGTTAAAAAAATTAAAATCACGAATAATACTAAAAGCAAAGTTATTTCCCATCATTAGCAAAGGTTATTATCCCATCATTAGCATGAATTATTTTAATTGTGAACCTAAATGAACTCTCAACATAGTATAGGCCTTTTTAAAAAAACTTGTGAATGATACAGGAGTGTACTTTGACCACATGTAGTTATTTAGGGAGAAAGTAAGGGAGGGAACTCACTTTAGGAGCCAAAGACAATGGTTCCTCAACACAATTTTGTCTCTGGGGCCATTCCCACTAGATGCTTTACTATCACAGATACAGGCTTATTCTGCATAGACAGACCTGTGGATCATATCTCAGCTTGTGTATTAGTCCATTCTTATACTGCTGTGAGGTACACAAGAATGGGTAATTTATAAAGGAAAGAGGTTTAATTGACTCACAATTCTGCATGGCTGGGAAGGCCTCAGGAAACTTACAATATGGTGGAAGGCAAATCAAGCATGTCCTTCTTCACAAGGCAGTAGGAGAGACGAGTGCAAAGTGAAGGGTGAAAAGCCACTTATTAAACCATCAGATCTTGTGAGAACTCACTCACTATCACAAGAACAGAATGTGAGTAACCACCCCCATCACTCAATTACCTCCCACTGGGTCCCTCTCAGGATACATGGGGATTATAGGAACTACAATTCAAGATGAGATTTGGGTGGGGACACAGCCAAACCATATCAGCATGTTATATACACCTTGGCATAGAATGTTAGTGTTGTACGAAAAGAAATTTAAAAGTAATATTATTATGTTTTCACATATTTATGTGATATGAGCAGAATTATTAACCATATGATTATACTAATTAGCATGCCTGTTTAATGCTTGCCAGATATAAATTAGCACTTTTTAATAGGACACAGTTTTACATAAAGAGAATTTGATTCACTTTGTTCTAATTGTAAATAATTTTACCATATAAATTTACCAGCTCTAACTATAAATATCTAGAGGAAGTTTAGGTATCTGAAATAGGGCTGAGATTTTCCAGGAAATATTGACATGTGGAAATGAAGAAAGAGGGTTGGTTTCCATCCGGATTTTGAAAATGTATGCGGGCCACAAAATAATATCCAATTTTGTTAAAGGTATTTTTTTCACATTTTATAGGGTCCTCCTGGTCCATCTGGTGAAGCTGGCCCACCAGGTCCTCCTGGAAAACGAGTAAGTTTCTTTAATTCTTTATTTGAAACATATGCTCATTAGTCACCATGTATAAATTTATATGTGTGTAAGCTGCAGGCAGCATGTTATAAGAATAATGAGAAATATCATAAATCCTAAAAACAATTTTTAAATGTGCCAAATAATAACTAAAATAGAACGTATTCTAACTATTTCACTGTCACAATAAAAATGAGAAAAACAACTTCTACTTAAAGAGCTTTCCACTCCTCTGTGCTTAGACCTCCCCTTTGTACAAATGTAGTAGATTATTATAAAAGACTTCGGTGGTATCCTGAACATTAACTCCTATTGTAATACTTGGGGATGAGCTGTCAAAAGTCCAGTGCTAGCTTAAAACATTGTAAAAACCTGAATGCATCAATGAAATGAGCTGAAATGAGCTCAGGAATCAGTATATAATGTTAAATTGCTTTACACTGTCAAACTTCTCTGACTAGGAAACAGTATTTTAATGATGTGCTATAGCAAAATATAAATAAATAGATATTGCTGACAATATTGGCCACAGTAGACCCTAGGAGATTTACTTTCCTGTCATTTTCTCACTGATGCATTCTTTTCATAATAAAGCAATCTCTGCAGACCTGCCTTTTACAGCAGCTATCTCACTTTAGAGTGTTCTTCTGTACCACCTGCAGTCTATTTTCAAACCGGCACATGAGTAAAATATGTGATAAACATCAAAATATATTTATCACGCTGATTCCCTCTTCAGTAATCCAAAGTCACAGGGCAATTGGGGCCACTGCTGTTTTCTAATGGTATCTTTACTTCAGGGGAATTTTTCATTCTGAATATCCTCACATTAAACATAGAATGTGAATGGGTTTTACTTTTGTCTCTCAGCAATACAAATTTGAATCAATATTTACAAACATTTCTCTTTGCTAAAAATATATTTAATTTATAATAAAACTTGTCTCTGAAAACAATATGCTCTTCATTGGCCAAGTACATTTTTTTACATTTTCTCTTATTATTACTATTGTGTCTACAACCCCAAAGCATGGTCTCAGTATAGATTTATCCCCAAGCAACCATGGGGCTGTTATTCTTAGAAAGTAATTAGAAAGTGTACATGATTTTTTATATCCGTTGCCTCTTTCTGCTTTAAGTCCAGCTGCTCATAAAACTGTGATGCATAGCTGTCTATTATACTATTTCAGACCTTTTGGAAGAATAATTATAAAAAACGTCCTTGAGAATGAGTTGAAATACTTCCTGAAACAACAGGAAATCATTTTTTTTCTTTTTTCTGGCCTCAGATGGTGGGATGCTATATAATGTGGTTAGCAGAACAATGCAGTCCCAATAGCTGGCTTTCAACCCAGCTTCATCAGTTACTACCTGTATTACGTTGGGCAAATTGTGTATTTTCTGTTTCTCAGAGGAGCTAACACCCACCCTAGGGTTGGGTTGAACATAAGATAAATCGTGTAACACAATAAAAAAAAATAACCTCATAACTGTTGCTGTGTTAGCTCTGAGTTATGCCATAGTTATTAAACACTTCTGAGCACAGGGATAATCATCATACAAGTATAAAGTATGATGCTTTTAATATAAGCAAGGAAATTAAACCTTGCTTCAAAATGTGGTAGCAGCTAGAAAAGGAGAGACTATATCAAAATTGATTTTAAATATTCTATTACATATTGGCAGCTTCTCAGCTCATTTCATTACTCAAGTCAAACTCTCAGCAAGTGCTATCTGGTCTAGTTTCATTTTAAAATATGTCCAAAAAGTACATATTTATATTTTTAAATAAATTTAAGTAATTATCATTTGATATTTGAGTGAATTATCTTAACATGGTAACAGAGTTACAGAATGCATTTGTTTCTTTAGCCATTCAGTGGTGGGTCACGTGAATTATTCATTTTGAAAACAACTGAATATTTTTGAAGATTTTTTTAAGTAATAGAATAAAATAACTTATTAAAGAGTATAAATGAAAACATAAAAAATAGACATATATGTGTGAACCAGTAAATCTCATGCGCCTTTTAGTATAATAATATGACCCAAAACTTATATATAAACCTATAACTATCACATAAAAATATTATATGTTAAAACTATTAAACTGTTGTATGAAGCTATTTTGACATAATAATGTTGACGCTATTGACATTATAAACTTTCAAAATATTTTCAGTCGTATTTACTAATTTTAAAATCATGATAATATAATGCAACAAATTTTTATTCTTTATTGTAACATGTTTTTAAAATATATTTGTGTTTATTACTTCGGAATGGGTAATGATCGACAATTATAATTTTAGTGAATAACTCAGACTTCTAGGAAGACCTCCCCCCAATTCTGGAATTGAGAAAATATCATAGAAAAGTCAATACATATTCAGATTTAGATTATATATTTGTTCTACAACACCGAAGTAGTTTCGAGTAAGAGAAATTCCATGTATTTACATTCTTATTCATTTACATCTGAGTTGGACCTCTGCAATTTCTAGTTAAATGAGATACAATTTTAAAACATGAGTTAATTGCTGATTCTTAATTCCTGTCTCTTATAATGAAGGATGCATTTTCATATATTAGAAATAATCAGTTATAATAAAATATAGTAGTATATTAATGAAAATATAATGTACAAAAAAATTTAGTTATTTGTTGCTTTAAGAACATGAAGCATCCTTTTATAGTACATTTAGTGTTGCTATAAAAGAATACCTGAGGCTGGGTAATTTATAAAGAGAAGAGGTTTATCTAGCTCACAGTTCTGCAGGCTCTACAGGAAGCATGATGCCAACTTCTGCTTCTGGTGAGGGCCTCAGGCTGCTCCCTCATGCTGGAAGGAGAAGCAGAGCAGGTGTGTGCAGAGATAACAAGGTGACAGAGGAAGCAAGAAGGGGCAGCAGAGGTGCCAGGCACTTTTTAACAAGCAGCTCTCTCAGGAACTAACAGAGTGAGAAGCCACTCACACCCATCCTGGAAAGGTATTAATCTATTCATAAGAAATCCATCCCCAGGACTCAGACACCTCCTATTGGGCTCTACCGCCAAGATTTGGAATCAAATTTCAACATGAGGTTTGGAGGGGAGAAATATCCATATTATAGCAATAATCAATAATTATTTTTTCATCCAAAATTAAAGATTACATGATACTGTGAAATTGTAAGCAACTGGTAAATTTTTCTTTAGATATAAATGTCAAATACAATTAGAAATTAGAAAAATTGTTACTCTCATTGCTGCCAATATTTCTAACTAGACAACGTTGTTAACTCCCCTGATTAAAAGGAATTTAAAAATCCTTAAAAAGATAAAATTATGGTTAAGTGGATTTATGAGATGGGTAAAAAATAAGAAATTAAGATAATTTATTTGCAAAGTTATACTTGATTTGTTATATAGATATATAGGCAATGGTCTCATTGAAGAAAAAGCCCAGAAAATACCGAAGGGCATATGTAAACCTTATTTGTAACAAATTGGACATTACACATCAATGGAAAGTGGATAGACTATTGAAAAAATTCTGCTGGGAGAAACGATTTTCTATATGGAAAAAGATTAAATATACCTCATCTAGCTCATTTAACAGAATTCAATTCTAATTGATTTATAATCATAAATGTCAAAGGTAGACTTTGAAACATTTTACCAAAAATTATTTGAGAGTAATTTTTTGACCTCCAGTCATAAATTCTAATCACACAGGTGTAATCAGAAAGGAATAGATTGATGTATGAAATATATGACCATTAAAATTTCCTATTTATCCAAAAATGCTTAGAAGACATTGGAACAAAAAGATCTGATTAGGAGAAAATATTTGTAACATACAGGAAACATGCATAGAATAATTTGTTGGAATATCTAAGTATTTCTTACAAATTATAATAGCAAGAAAAAACAATAGAAAAAAATATGCCAAAGGCATGAAAAAGTATTTGACACAAATACCCCATGAAACAAGAAAAAATATTTGTAGAAATCAGGAAAGTGTGTACTAGAAATTACATTGAGATACTATATCGCATACACCAATTAACAAAAATATACTCTGACAAACCAAGTATTGGGAAGAATGTTTTCAAAAAGCAGTGAAGATTATTATGCACAGCTGTTGTGAGTTACTGGGTACTGCCACTTTAGGGAAATAGTTCTATGTTACCTAATAGAATCTAACAGGAACTTTTTCTGTTGTCTGGTGGTAATTCCATTTCTAAGCACATATCCTAGATGACATTTTGCACATATTCACCAAAAGACTCAAGGAATAATGTTTTGTTATCCTTGTTAATAATAACTATAGACAATATAAGTTAATTGAAGTATATTAATAAACTAAAATTTTGTATGATCATAAAAGTGAATGCACTACAGATGCATGCATAACATAGATGAATCTCAAAATCTAATATTAAACATTAAGCAGAATAAATATGTGTATGTGTATACATATGTCTTATGTATGTATGTGTATATAATATTGAACTGGAAAATATATATTACATTATTTCATTTATATAGTATGAAAAATTGTTACAGATATGTTTAGCATTTAAACATAAGTGGTAAACATGATAAAGAAACATAGGCCAATGATTAACAAAAATTTAGGATGGTAATTACTTCTGTGGAAAAAAAGTGGATTGCAATTGTTACAAGTGGTATGTAGGAAGCTTCTAAGTTAATGATACTGTATTATGTAGTGCATTTAGGTTGAAAGCCTAAAATAATATAATATTGAGTCATTCTAGCATATGTTCTTTAACATTATGAGAAAGCACATTAGTTGAGTTCCCTTTGATTTTTGATGAATTATTTTAAAATAACCTCATAAAAATTTTAGCACTGTTCTATCCTCTCTTTTTAAATTACAATTTATAGAAAGATGATGAGCTATTTAATCCATTCTAGTCACTTTGTAAACAAAATTAGAAGCCTTTGTATTCATGAATTAATAATAACATGAGAACGGTGGTGACTATGCATTGCTTACAAAGCTATTCACATTCATTTTCATATAATAGAAAAATCAACCTTAGGTCAACCCCATCGAGCATAATATGCAGGGTTTTCTCTTTTAAAATATGGCAACAATAAATTGAAACTGAAAACCATTTAACACAATATGTTAAATTGTTTTCTATATTAGGTTTGGATAAACTGGCATGCTTAATTGCTCCTTTCTGTTTTACATAATAATCTATTTTCTTCACCAGATTAAAATATATTTTAATGGTGTGAAAAATTACTCTTATGTCAACAATCTTATTACCAAAACTACGATTTGTTCTGATTTAACACTAGCAATTAATGCTTGCACCATTAATTTACAGCCTACAACACTAGTTAATTTAGTCAATAACTCTACCTCAACATAAACAAATAGGTGGCTTAGCTTGAAAAAAAAAAAAAAAAAGGAAAAAGAAAAAAATGGAAACACAGGTCAAGGGCAGTGGCTGACACCTGTAATCCCAGCACTTTCAGAAACTTAGGCAGGAGTATTGCTTAAGCCCAGGACTTTGAGACAACACAGTGAGACCCTCATCTTCACAAAAACTTTAAAAAATTACCCAGGTGTGGCGGCACGTGCCTGTAGTGCCAGCTACTTGGGAGGCTAAGGTGGGAGGGTTGCATGAGCCCAGGAGGTCCAGGCTGCAGTAAGTCATGATTGCTCTACTGTACTCCAATCTGAACAACAGAGGGAGCCCCTCTCTCAAGAAAACAAAAAGTAAACCCAAAAATTGAAGCCCAAATTACTTACTAACATTATCTGCAACCTATAAACTGACACTCCTTTTATCTTAATTTCACTGAAAAGTAGAGACCAGAATGCTTTTGCATCAGAATGAGACAGAACTTGTTTCAAATCCTTGCTACCTAAAAATGTGACTTGGGATAAGTTAATTTATTTGAGTCTCAGTTTTCTCATTTAAAAAGTGGGCATAGTAACTAATTTACAATACTGAAGTGAGGACTAAATTAAATTAAGAAAATGTGTATTTAAAGCACAAAGCCTAATGCCTGAAGTTATCAGAGTCTCAAACAGTGGATGTTATTATTAAGCATTGAATAAGGGTTTCAAAATGTAGTGTTATTTATAAACTAAATAAACCTATTATTAAAATATAAAGATAAGGAGTAAAATATTTTCTTCTAATATCCTAGTTGTATACATGAAATGATAGCTCGTTAGCAATAAATTCATGGTAAAGTTAGTTTTGTTTATTGTTGATTTTGCTTTGTTGTTTGAGTTCAGCAGTGACCAATACTGAACTAACTGGGTGATACACATACAAAAAGGATATAGAATATTAATTAACTGCACTTTCAGAGTATAGTATATTGTGATTTTAAAGAAATTTATATTTGTAATACTAATATAAATTGGTTATCCCTTGGTGCAAATTCATGTGACATATATGGTAAAGAATTTCCTATGAGAACAAGTACCAAAAATAGAAGCATTTAAATTCATGACAACTTCGTGTATTTTTTTAATAAAATGGATTTGTCAAACAGTAGAGATTTAAGATCAGTTTAAGAAATAATAAAGTTATTAGGCCGAGCGCGGTGGTTCACACTTGTAATCCCAGCACTTTGGGAGGCCGAGGCGGGCGGATCACGAGGTCAGGAGATCGAGACCACGGTGAAACCCCGTCTCTACTAAAAATACAAAAAATTAGCCGGGCGTGGTGGCGGGCGCCTGTAGTCCCAGCTACTAGGAGAGGCTGAGGCAGGAGAATGGCGTGAACCCGGGAGGTGGAGCTTGCAGTGAGCCGAGATTGCACCACTGCACTCCAGCCTAGGCGACAGAGTGAGACTCCGTCTCAAAAAAAAAAAAAAAAAAGAAATAATAAAGTTATTAAACTATGAGTCAACTGAGAAAGAGGTATTTGGTCACGCCCATGATCCTAGCACTTTGAGAGGCTGAGGCAAGAGGATCACTTGAGCTCGGGAGTAGGAGATCAGCCTGGGCAACATGGTAAAACCCTGTCTCTACAAAAAAATACAAAAATTAGTCAGGTGTGATGACATGAGCCTGTAGTCCTAGGTACTCTGAGGCTGAGGTGGGAGAATAGCTTGAGCCCAGGAGTTCGAGGCTGCAGTGAGCCAAGATAGCACCACTGCTGTCCAGCCTGAGCAACTGAGTGAGACCCTGTGTCGAAAAGAAGAAAGCACTGTACATAAGTGAGATCACTCCGTTTATACACTGTACGTATGTGAGGTCACTTTGTCACTTTGTCTATACCACAGGTGAACACAAACATCTAATCATAGAGGGGGATAATGCAGAGTGAATTCTATGAATTGAAACTGATTTGAGAACACTGTCACCACAAACCTTTGGGTTCAGTCAGCAGACAGCAATATCTGATGCAGCAATCAATTTAATACCACTTTTGTGAAAATAGCAAGAACATATTTCTATGCAGTAAGGTAATATCTGTTCTACAGGCTTGTGGTTTGGTTGAATACAGATTTGCCTTACAATCTGTTTCCCTTTAGTCCATCTAGAAATGTTCATCTTAAATTAACTTTGTATATATTTTGTGGAAATTAACGTTTCTCAGATCCTTACTTTCCCACTGTAGAAACAATAAAAAAGTCACAATTTTTTTCTATAATATCTTATGGCAGAAGTAGCAATGACAAGAAATGTGTTCAAAAGTATTACCACTTTTTTTCTGTGATTGAACCTTATGCATGAATGATAATAAAACTTCCTAACAGAATATTGATCACAATGTTCTAAGTGGCAGTGATACTGAGAAAGAAAATTCTAATGGTTATTAAACAAGTAGGAGAATTACATTATCATTCACGTACATGTACTTTCTGTCATGCATTTGTAATACTTGAGAATGAATGTATATTTCCTTAAGGTACTGGAAGATT
This sequence comes from Symphalangus syndactylus, assembly GCF_028878055.3. Taxonomy (NCBI): domain Eukaryota; kingdom Metazoa; phylum Chordata; class Mammalia; order Primates; family Hylobatidae; genus Symphalangus; species Symphalangus syndactylus. The sequence continues at coordinate 56,404,239 of NC_072441.2, read as the reverse complement.
TGTACAGCTTGTTTCAATAAGCCATGGACTTTTAATACTAAAGTTATCATTTTAGCTAGTTCCATGTCCTTTTACTGAAAAAGAAATCTAGAGCTGACCAAAATAATTTAAGCATTATAACCTGAAAATGCACATATTAAATGGAAATTCGAATTCAGCTCATATTGCCAAAGGGAAGTTCACAGTAAAAAATTAAAATGGTAACTGCTGTTATTAACTGGTTATAATGACAGATGAAGTTTTAACTTATTATGCACACACACATCATATATATAATATAGTATATATATGTGTACCTTGTATATGCATGTACTGTGTGTGTATATATATATGCAAACACATATAAAGTATTATAATATATATAGTATTAATTGAAATTTCAAATTCAGACATTTTCTTTTACAAAATCCTTTGAAAAATTCTAATATAAATGTATAGATAGAAAGTACATTGTAATAATAAAATAAATTATAAATCCACTTAAAATTTCTGTGTGGTACAAAACTGTGCCTTCCAAGTAAGGTCATTATGAAAACAAGGTCTGCATTTAATTTGAGAACCACCGTAGATATTGTATACCCTCTAGGAGATTCATAGTTCAAGAGGAGTATTAAAGGTTCTGAAAATTTTGAATCAAATTTATTTTCAAACTTTTTAAATATTAATGTTTTTAATACTTTTGGGAAATTGTTCAAATTGTTTAATGTGGGGAAACAAAAATTCTTGTTCATTTAACATGTTCAAAAATGTCAGTTTATCCACATAGCAAATTGTATACTAAATTTGGCAGTTTATTTTGCTAATATTAAAAAATCAAGATCTCCATATGCCAAGTCTCTGCCTTTCTCCAATTCTCTTTTTTCTTCCCTAACTCTGAAGTCAGCACATAATCATGCACCCTAATATTCTGCCTCATAGCAAGACAAATGCATAGATGCTTAGCTACTGGCCTAAGTGAACTCTTTACAGGTCCATAAAGACTATCATGTAATTTCCATTCTTATTCCTTTAAGCATGCATGTGAGTGATCAGAAGGTAAAGTGTTAGAAGAAGCCATCCCTCTCTCATCAACTCACACTGTAAGATTCAGATCAGAGACTAGGTTTTTAGGAAAATCCTCTATACTGCCAAACTGGATCATTGTACCTATTTTGTACACTGATCTCATCTTTGTTTATTTTACAGTGTTCTGTTTGTTAATTTTTGTATCTGTGTTTGTGACTAAATTCTGAGAATTTCTTAGTGATTTGATTTTACTTGTTATTTATATGCATAGTACACTCTGGAATATAAGGGATATTTAAATGTTTGTGACATGAGTGGAAAAATGATTAAATTACAGAATCATACCATAAAACTTGAATGGTGGAAAGAAGATTATATTAGATGCTTTATATGAAGAATAGTTCTCATGAGTAGAAAAATTTGTTATAACAATAACTACTGGTGGAGAATTAACTAGGCCCTATTTTAGTGTGTTATGTTTTTATGAGGTATTTTTCAATAAGAACATTCATTACTTCACGGAAGTGCAGCAAGAGCTCACCAGATTAAGTTTCTGCCCCTTCGTTTATGCAAACATATGAGGAATGAATTATTGGGACAAGAATTTGTCCGTAGGCATTGTCTTTGTTTTGTACTACTGTAACAGAATAACACAGACTCTCTAATGTATAATAAGCACCGATTTATTGGCTGAAGGATGGGACATCCAAGATTGAGTGGCCACATTTTGACATCAAATTCACAGCCTCAGCCTTGTTTTTTTTTTTTTTTTTTTTTTTTTTTGAGACGGAGTTTTGCTTTTGTTTCCCAGGCTGGAGCGCAATGGTACAATCTCGGCTCACTGCAACTTCTGCCTCCTGGGTTCAAGCGATTCTCCTGCCTCAGCCTCCTGAGTAGCTGGGATTACAGGTGCCCACCACCACGCCCAGCTTTTGTATTTTTAGTAGACACGGGTTTCACTATGTTGGCCCAGCTGGTCTCGAACTCCTGACCTCAGGCGATCCGCCTGCCTTGGTCTCCCAATGTGCTTGGATTACAGGAATGAGCTGCTGTGCCTGGCCGCTTCAGCTCTTTTATATTTATTATTAATCAATTCATGAGCCCTCATGACCTTAACACCTTCTATTAGGTCCCATTTGACTTACTACTCTCTCAGGAAAAGTATATCTGCTTTCATCCTCATTTTTCTTATTTTTTTGTCATCTGGAAAACATATAAGGAATAAATAAAATTGGGAAAAATGAGAAAAAGAACAGAACAAAGTCATTTAATAAAAAATTTTTACTATGACAGATATTTGTTCACAGAGGGAAGAAATTATTTAGGGACAAGAAGCCCTTTATTTTAATCACAATTTAGTTGCTGTATCGTCATTTAGTTATGTTAAAATTCTCTAGGCTCTTCTAATTCTGATTTTCTTTCTCCTTTGAAGTAAAGGTGATATTTTCCTTCCGATTTTAGACAATAGATGGCTTCCTTTTTTAAAAGCCATGTATTGACAAATCTTTTCTACTATAAACTTCATGTTTGTAAATGCAATCTTTTCGGGTTAAGCCCACATATCATTATGTTACTAGTTTAAGGAAAAACTGTCATTGAATAAGGAAAAGCTATTATTTCATTGAATATCATTATTTCTATTTCCAAAATAATAATCATTATTATTGTTGTATCTACTTTGCGTATGTTATTATTTTAAAGATCACACCAAAATAATTTCTGGCTCAACATTTTAACAATAGAATAAATTTGAAATTCATGGCTCAGTACAGAATTCCTTTTGCATAAATATGAAATTTGAAAGATGTCCTTTGAAGTTTTAATGTATACATTATTATTAGCATATTGATTCCACCTCAAGAGATTACCCTTAGAATTTATACATTTTTTATCTTTGGGTTGAGGTACAATGAATGTCTAATAATAGATAAAGTTATAGGAATGATATTGAGAAAATCATTACTAATGATGTCATCATTGACTCTTTCTGAGATAAAATAAGTTCATGGAATTGAAGTGCTTGATAGTCATTTTATTCATCTTTACTTTGTGTATAAATTCATGGGTTACACATGCAATTTTGCTATACTGATATTACATTGTGATGAAGTCTGGGCCTTCAGTGCATCCCTCACTGAAGCAATGCACGTTGTACCCTCCAAGCAACGTCTCATCATCCACCACTATTGATACTCAGTTTAAAATACGATATAAAAGGCTGGGATATATTCACCATTAAAATATTAATATGGCATCTGAAAAGGAAAAGTCACCCTCCTGCCTCGCCTTATTCTCACCAATTAACACCACCATGACTACTCTCTGCAACCACAAACCCCAATCTCAGTTAATGATTTTGAGCACAATTTATTATGAAAATTAAAGTAAATGAATGGAAAAACAAGAGAGTCTAAGGAAAAAAAATGAAAAGCAGTTTCTTGGAGATCATTAAGTTTCTTTTTCAGTTGTTCTGTACTTATGCTTTTGGATGGCATCTAAAGTGTAATTTTTTTTCAATTTTACTTCTAATATTAAGATTTAAAAAGTGATATTTGCTTTCATTTTAATTATTTACGTGAATTGCATAGTTCTCAAAAATGAAAATACTGTGTCTGTTGACCATCATAATTTAAAATATTGTGTTTCTTTAGTTGTTATGTGATCCTGTAAGAATGCATGAGCATATACATATTCTAAGATTAAGAAAGGGGCCATTCTTAAAACACATATGAGAATACAAGTAGAATACAAGTAGATACATTAAATTAATTTCTAATAATAAACATAAATGATATATCAGTATTTAACACACTCAAGGTGGCGGTTTTAATTCATCAGCATTTCTTTAAAAACTTTATTTTTACTGCTTTCTTATATTGATGTGAAGTGATTATCTAGTATACTCAATCTGTGCTGTTTTTCAGTATTCTAAGAGGAAATTTGTACGTAAAATCGGTTTTGATTTTCATTATTATGTTTTAAACCAACAGTGATAGAAAACTACAATTTATTCATCGGTTACAAACTAAAGTTTAGTGTTTGTAAACAAGTGCTCATTAACATTACTTTTATATGTGATATATATTTTACAATAAATCTTATGTCTATAGGGTCCTCCTGGAGCTGCAGGTGCAGAGGGAAGACAAGGTGAAAAAGGCGCTAAGGTAAAAAAATAATAATATATACATAACATATATATAATAGGTATTATATTTGAAAATTTCATGCATAAACTGATCAACTTTTTTCAGTACATTTAATAAAATAATAAAGGTATTTTCTCATCATTAATGTGTTCCCATATTTTACTTCCTAACAGGGGGAAGCAGGTGCAGAAGGTCCTCCTGGAAAAACCGGCCCAGTTGGTCCTCAGGGACCTGCAGGAAAGCCTGGTCCAGAAGGTCTTCGGGGCATCCCTGGTCCTGTGGTGAGCATCTGTGTTAAAAAGATGCCATTTTGAAAATAACATTTTTATTTTAAAAAAATTATGAGTGAAGGTGCCTATGTTAGCATTATTTCATAAGTTATCGTATGGATAATTTTGTGGGAATTCTGTAAATATAATGTAAAAAAGATACTCTTCAAATATTTAAGTATATCATTTATTTAATAAGTTCATGGTGAAGCACTAACTTATAAAGAGAAAACAGAAAACTAAATTTTAAAATTTTAATGATGTGAAATGTTTATATATATACCTATGTGTATATATATATGTGTGTATTTGAATATAGACATATACACATAGTAAAGACACAAAATTATTTACAATATTTGTAGATGTCCTCCATGTGGCGGAACTTAAGGGTGATATTTCCTTTGTTTTCTTATTGTATTTCTAAAATTTAAAATAAATAAATATGTATTCTTTTATTAATTTAAAAAATCAATCATTTTTATTTTCTCTAGGGAGAACAAGGTCTCCCTGGAGCTGCAGGCCAAGATGGACCACCTGGTCCTATGGTGAGTGAGATCTTTTGAGTCATTTAAAAAGTGAGAATTTCTAAAACAAAATTATTTATTAGCTAGGATTTTTGACATTTTAGTTTATAAATAGGTTTGTATTTTTTCTAATAGTCCAAGCAGTATATTATTTTGTCTTAGAGGAAAGTTATCCTAACTGATAGGTATATGGAAAATAAACCACTTGATCAGAAGATTTGTTTCTTTCTTATGCACTTTGGATGAAAAAAATATTTCCACTCTGAATGAAATGCCACTAATGATCCAGCCAGTGTTTTTCCTAGTCTGGATAGTTCCCTAAAACGCTTGCAGTTACACTTATTTTCCTGGCATTTCACTTTAAAAAGTATGCTGGCACCAGCATACAGTGATTCTTTGACCAAACAAATTGTTCTCTTCGTGAGTCATACAGGCTGAAACACAAAACAATAAAACTCAGTGAAAAAAGATATGGCTACTGTAACACTGAAGCTTGGTCACTATCATTAAGTCTGTGTGCAAACAACAGGCTTGAGAAATGCAATAAAGCATTTTGTTGACTGGGATACTATTCATAGGTGGAGTTTATTATAGGATCCGAGGCTATACTTGATACAAATTTGGGCAAAAAGTGAGAATAAAAGACTTGCCCTTTAGGTGACTTAGTTGCTTTATATATATATATTTCTTACGGTAGAGATTTTTGAGTGTCATTATCCAGTAATAGTTAAATGTGGAGTGATTAATCAAAACGGCACATCATACATATAGCACTCGTATGTGTGGTGAGTATTAGTTAAGTCCTTCTATATGATATTTTAAAATTTATTCAAATGCCTTTTATCATAAATATATTAATTATCTCAGAGATAGAAACATACGTGCAAAGCCATCACAACTGGGATTCACAATCCATTCAGGAAGAATTTTGGTTATTCCTTTTAACAGAGATGCCGCAGCATCTTTGATATGCAAAGCATACGTACCAAATATTTTCTGTTTTAAAGAGATTATTTAAACTTTCACTGAAGAATTTAAAGATCACTTATTTAGTAACTAGATAAAAGTTATCAAATTTTGGTAGATTTCAAGCAGGAGATGATCAGTTCTGCCCATTATCTCATCAGCTTAGGAAAAGGGCCCCGGTTGAAGCAGGATCAGCTCTACATCTGTACCATTACTTAGGAATATTCTCCTTAGATATGATAAACTCATAACTGTCCAGAGTCAGAGCCTGGAAGGAAAAAATACCTTGCCTTAATGTCACTCTAAAATTTGCCAGAGATTTTTTCTTGTTATTTCATATTTTCCAGTAATTATTTTGACCTTTCTGCAGATGAAATAAAAAGCACGATGCTGGAGATTTCCTTCAGCTAATATTAAAAATAAAACCTTCTGACATACCACCTGATTTGGCATACAAACTTCTGTATTTTTGTCTTTTAAATAAATGTGAGTTTACCGTGCAAAAGGACAGAATAATTTCCAAATCCTTTTGGTAAAGCAGAATGATAAGCATCAGAAGTGGGCTGCATGGGCACATTCCATTCTGACTGCTTGTTTTATGGAGAGTACTTACGATGTGAATATAATGTGTAGTTTTTTTCATAGCTTTAATTAGTCTTGACTTGTGATATGTAATCTCAATGAAAGTGCTACTTGGTCTTCATGAGGTGAGGATGGGCAGATAAATCATCTTCAAAATGCCGTTTATGGCAATTTAATGAGCCTTTCAACTCAACTAAGAAAGATCTATTTTAGTAGGTAATTTTTAAATCAGAATAAGAAGTAACTTATTATGGTTACTAGTTAAGGTTATCGACTCTAGAGCCAAACTCCCGGGTTCAGAAACAAGCACTACCACTTACTTGATGGATGATTTTAGGAACATTACCTTTTTTTTTTTGGCTTTAAGTTCTTCATTTATAAAATGGGAATATCACTAGCCTCTATCCAGTGATATTTCTAAAGTTTAAATAAGTTAAATTGGGATATGGATATCTTCTACCCCATGGGGTTCTTAAGTTAATTAAATGAATTGCTTGTAAATCACTTTTATATCACCAATTAGCACTAGTAGCACCAAATCAAGAATCATTAAATGAATGAAATAATGATAAATATGTTGAAAACCAATCAATTTTATATTTTTAGTGGAAAGTAACTAAATTTGACCTCATTCGTGCATGTGTGTCATCAATAAACCTTATGCAAGTTGTTGACTATTAAAGCAAATGGAAGAGATCAACAAGTACAATTATACTTACAAAAGTTAGAGTGTTAACATGTTAAGTACTATGATAGACTCAAGCAGAGGATACTAGATATACACAGAGTTGGACCATTTAAATGTAATTTCCTCTAGGGACCCTTCCCTGTTTAGAAATATGATATGATTATTAAAGAAGGAACAGAGAGGTCTAAGTGTGGATAACACAGTGGCTGTGAGATTAATGAGATATGGAAATTCATAGAGGTTCCTATTAATCTCTGAAATTAATCTGTGTGAAAGCTGTAATAATAATACTTTCTCCATGATGAATTTTTTCCTCATTATAACATATATTCACATCCATATCCAAATCTACACAGGCTTCAATTTGCTTATCATTGGAGTTCTACAAGTACCTATTGGGTCTCTTTTCCCCTTCTAGAAGCTGCCTGTAACTACCTACTGTATTGTTTCTACTGGTGAGATAAAGCTACCAAGACATTCCCCTTTTCCCCACCTTTTAAATACAACTTAGCTGTTCAGTAAGTACAACTTACCTACTTTCATCTCTCCAGATTGGCAGCTACCTGTTTAGACAATTGAAATATCTAACGGAGCATCCATTACACACATAGATAAGTTTAATAATTTAATAGTAAGTTTCTGGATATGAAATTCTTTGGGGTAGAGTAAAACAAACTGATTTTTTAAACTCTTAAAATGATTTCTGCTTGGTGTCTGCCCACACTATGTTATCAGCTCTGCTAGAGTCAGATATGATATAGTATTTATTTTTTACTTGAAAAAGTACATATTTCACATGGTAAAAAACTTGTTTATAAACATGAATTCAACATATATTTACATTTGTATATGTGTATAGGTAGGTGTACACACACACACACTCACACACACACACTACAAATGTGTACTTAGATCACCGTATGGAATTGAAGATTGACAAATAACACATACGGGTTGGGCGTGGTGGCTCATGCCTGTAATCCCAGCTACTCGGGAGGCTGAGGTGGGAGAATAGCTTGAACCCGGGAGGCGGAGGTTGCAGTGAGCCAAGATCACACCATTGCACTCCAGCCTGGGCGAGTGAGCGAGACTCTGTTTCAAAAATAAAAAAGATAAATAACACATATGGAAGCTAATCAAAAGCTAAGGATGATGATCAGCCTATATAAATAACTCTATTCGAGTTTGTTTTTTTAAGTGGGACTCTGCTAGAGTCGGTATAATACAATTTTATTAGGGTTTCTTAAAGAATTTTTAAAATTTTCATTAGAATTTTGTATTGGTTGTATTATACTACTATTTTAGTAGTCAACCAACATTAAATGGGAATAAGACTGAATGTTTCATGTATTTATTTATTTATTGAGACAGAGTCTCACTCTATCACTGAGGCTGGAGTGCAGTGGCACAATTATGAGTCACTACAACCTTGTCCTTCTAGGCTTAGGTGATCCTCCCACCTCAGCCTCCCGATTAGCTGGGACTACAGGTTTGTGCCACTACACCAGGCTAATTTTTGGCATTTTTAGTACAGATAGGTTTTTGACAGTTGCCCAGGCTGCTCTTGGACTCCAGGGCTCAAGCGATCCATCCACCGCTGTCTCCCAAAGTGCTGGGATTACAGGCGTGAGCCACCAAGCCTGGCCAATTGAGTGTTTTTAAGAGAAGAATGATGGTGTCTAAATTCTACCCTCTGATACAAAGTCAAAATTGAAATGATTTAGTCACTTTTAAAACTAAAACGTATTTGATTTTTTGAAGTCAGAATTAACATCTGTCTTAGGTTTAAGGTTTTATTTTGTTTTGTTTCATATTCTTTTAAGACTCTATTTGTTTTAATGCAGCTGAAAAATTATTTAGCATTTATATTCAAACAAGATTATTTAGTATTATCACACATTTCTGCTTTTGATAACAAAATGTTAAATAAAATAGCTGATAGCATTATTTTTAAACGATAAAAACTTAAAAGATAGGATGGGATACTGAATTAGAGTTTATTTCTTTAATGCTACATTTAAGTTATCTGTAGACAAGGGTGATATGGGTAGCATTCCACAATGATTAAAAAAGTTTATATAAAAAAGCATTTGGTTTTCACCAGACTAAATATTGTTCCACAATTTTATATTTTAAATAAAGTGTAGGATCTGCAGTTTCTTTAAATTTCAATGAACTGGAGTTTTGAAATGCAGATCAAAGCAAATATTCCAGAAAGCATAATACTGCAGTGGAAAATGTTTGCTTGTGTATTCTAGACACTTAAGAATGTATCATCCCTGTTTTCCTTTTCACTTTATTACTTATGAATTATGTATTTCCCTGGGGGTTTTCAATTTACAATATCTGAAAGAGAAAAATAGAAAATATGTATAGTTAGAATAACATTTTTATATGCAGAGTTGATGTTTTTGATCTGTTTCAGGTTCAGAGGGTTATTTATAACTGCTGTCAATATCATACCAATTTCTATTTCCAACTGATGAAAATAAAAACTGATTTTATTTGGCAAATTCATCTTTAGATGTAGCTTATAATGTTATGAGAGATTATTAGCTTAGATAAATTAATACTCATTATCTTTAACTTCTTCATGAATAATATTTATGGAAAGGATTTTTAATGCATTTAAAACACAAATAATGTCTAATATATTTTTCACTAGGCTTGAGCAATTAGAATCACTAGTAGTTCTTTTCTTGCCATTTTAGCTTTTTCTATTAGAATGGGATGAGAAAGTTGACAGGTATTTATCTGTAGCATATCTAAAACTAATGATAATAATTCAAATTTATATTATGCTTCACTGTTATATACAGTTTTTACTATGGAGAGCGAAGCCCCCCAGTAATGGGGAGATAACTATATACTTGAAAGTGAATTTGACAATTTCATTGTGGTCTTTTTGTCTGAGATTTAACAGGGCGGGATGATTGTTTATTCTTATACAAAAGAGAATGTAACTAAATTCATATAAATTTGACTCTGAGGATTAGTAATTTTCTCCTTATTAGAAGATTATTATTAAGCATATCTACACTTAAAACTGCATATGCTTGTATGAAAATAACTTTTGTCTGTCGTTAATTGAATAATATAGGGAAATTGTCCACTTTAATACTTAGAGAATTTCAAATTCAGTTATGAATTAAAAAACATAAATATATCTAATAATAGTCTAAAATACCATTGTTACACAAGGGCTAATTTATATTAACACTATTATTGCTCTTTCCTGATATTCACAGTTTCAGTTTGAGAAGTAGGCTTCAGAAACTAAAGAATAGGGAGGGCCCATCCTCATTCATGCAGCAGCTCTATGAGATAGGAATTGTAGTCCCCAGCTTATAGATGAGAAAACTGAAGCTCTATTTGTCCAATTAATTTAAGTAGCTAAGAAGAGAGTTTGGTATCTATGCCAGACCTATCCTATTCTGAACCCATACTTTTCCTAGTACATTATACTGCTTGGATCAGATCCATAGTTCTTAATGCTTTAAATTCACAAAAATTATGGACCAGGATATAATGTGCTTTTTTACACTGAAGAAACAGAGTGTTTCCAGATAGAGGAAAATATTACTCATGGTAACCTTGTAGAAGTACAATAGAGGTGACTCATGATGTACTTTGGTAAAAAGTTAAAACAATTTGCTGTCATAGAGCCATGATGAAAATTTTTACTGAAATTATAATTGAGCTAATTCAATTCTATCAAAATAATTCTAATTCATAGAGAAACCATATGAACAGTTTGCTTTTGTTGCTGGGTGCCTTAGGACTTGTGGCAAGCAGTAGTGACATATGTAGGTTATCGAGGCCCTAATTTCATGAGTCACATATAAATCGTTTTTTAGCATCAGTTTCACTTCCAACAGCATCTGTTGACTGCGTAGTTTCACTTGTATAATTTCACAAGGACTGTATTTTGTGTTGTCTTCAAAATTGTAGTACAACAATTTGGTTAGTGTGGTGTGTTTTTGTGTTTTGTTTTGTTTACTTTTTCTAGCGACAGGGTCTTCCTCTGTCACCCATGCTGGAGTGCAGTGGCGTGATCTTAGCTCACTGAAGCCTCAAACTCATGGGTTCAAGTGACCCTCCTGCTTTAGCCTCTCAAGTAGCTGGGACAGCAGGTGCACACCACCAATTCTAGTTTTTGCTTTTTTTTTTCTTTGTAGACAAAATGTCTCGCCATGTTACCCAGGCTGGTTGCAAATTCCTAGGTTCAAAAGGTCCTCCCACCTCGGGCTCTCAAATTGCTAGGATGACAGGTGTGAGCCATTGTGCCTGGCCTAGAGTTCAACAATTTGTAGATAAAACAGTTTGTTTTAAGTCATCAGTATGAAAATTTCCTTGGGCGGGGGGCAGGACAAAGAGTTATTTGCTAAAGTCATGCCATAATTTTCATAGAAATATAAGTTAAAAGGATAAATGTCTTAGTCTAGGACTATTAAAAACATTAAATTATTGAAATAGAAGTGTATTTATATAAAAAATACATTTCTTTATTAATTTCATAAATCATTTAGATATGAGGTGCAATTTAGAAATTACAGCTGAAAGTACCATCTTGATGTAGTTTGTAACGTCTTATAGTTTAGCTTAGAGAAATTAATAGTCATGATCTCTAACTTCTTCATGAATAATATACATGTAGCATTTTACTGGGATTATTAAGTATTCTTAGTATATGTCTCTCTCCAGTAATCATAGTGAAAGACATCTAATTTCAAGAGAACAAAGAATAAGAATTGAGATCAGAATTCAGAAAATTGGCCATGGCCTAGAAGAATTACAGAGTTCCATGTTTTAATTTAGTGTATATGAGAATTATCTTCTTATTCTATAGAATATTATTAAGCAACCATTCTAACGTATACAAATAGAGGTTGTTATTTAAATACAAACCAAACAGTGTATTAAAATTTTGTCTAATTTTTTCCTGTGGTTATCAAAGATTTATTGACTGTCAAAAGTTTATTGAGTTTTTTCAAAAATGTTACTAAAAATATTATAAACTTTTAAATTTGTGTAACATAAAAGTGTTTGAATAACTGGAGATATAATTTGGAAATTCCTTCTAAAACTACTGTACTTAAAAATTGACACTTTATTCTTAACTGAAAAGCCATATAACCATGTTCTATTTCTAACTTTACATTCATTTATTCAAAATTATTAATATTCTAGTTACAAATTAAACCATAGTGTTTTAAATGTATAAATTCACTTAGAAGCCTTAAAAATAAAGCAACATTAATCATTACTATTTTCAACTCCATATTTTCAAAACCAAACTAGATCTGTGACTAGTTGTAGGATTCTCTAATTCATACCTACTCTGTTTTTTGTTGTTGTTGTTGTTGTTGTTGTTATTATTTAGGGACCTCCTGGCTTACCTGGTCTCAAAGGTGACCCTGGCTCCAAGGGTGAAAAGGTGAGAATAAAAGAATGTGTTATTAATAAAAGAATATGCTTTTATATACTAATAGCCCTGCTTTTGCAGATTAAAATCATTCAAAAGAAAATTTCAAACAATATCTTCATCATTTTAACCCTGAAAAAAGCTTCCATCCTTAGCTTCCCAGATGTATGGAGAGGGGAGAAAATATGCAAATATTGAAAAATGTGCCAGAATTCAGTGCTATATCTTCTCAAGTTTCCATTATAGCAACCATATGGAGAAAGCATATGGTTATACTAAAATAACTATTCAGAAAATAAACAGACTGAATAACAAAATATCTATTTTTATGTTTTTAAACGTGAAAATAAAAATTTTAAACTAGAAATATCTTTCAAATACTAATTTGATGTCGTAGAATTTATGCTGAGTTGCACCAAGTACTTAGAGAAATGAGCCTTTTTAAAAATGGTATTATTATTGTTTGGATTATTTCTAAATCTTCAAATGCCTTTTAAAGACCTCAGAGTCTCTGAAGAATAGAAATTATTTCATATTAAATGAGATGCTTATTAAAATAATGAGTTTTCTGTTATTCATTCAACTAATATTATAGATGATCATTATTGGTTAAGAGATTCCTCAAATGGAATACTTAAAATGATATTTTTAGAAAGCATTTTGTTTTGTAATACTTCCAACGCTTAATAAAGCCCTCACTTAAGCAGTAAAAGATCCAATTAGGTGATGAGAAGGAGATTCTTAACTGTATATTTCATTCAGAAGGCTATTTTAATGTTGTTTTATCAGCATTGTTCATTTTTATACTTTAGAAATTTAATGTGCAAATATTTTATAACTAAAATTTTATGAAGATAGTAATGTACATGTTATTATTTTTTTTTCTCTGCCTTTCAAAGGGACATCCTGGTTTAATTGGCCTGATTGGTCCTCCAGGAGAACAAGGGGAAAAAGGTGACCGAGGGCTCCCTGGAACTCAAGGATCTCCAGGAGCAAAAGGGGATGGGGTGAGTAAAAATATAGGTTATTTTTTCTACTCATTTCCAATAATACACACACACACACACACACGCACACACACATACACACAGTCCTTTAAGTATGATCAAAGAAAGAATTTAGAGTGTCTTAATTCTAATTTGTTTAAGTCAGTAATGTTCTTAAAAAGATATTTTTATTCAGCCCTAGAGTAAATAAATTTTAAAATATTTAAGTTAGAAACCATAAAAATTACAGTTGAGTATTATTTAAACAAACATGTACTAAATTCCCATCACCTATAAATCATATTCTGAGGGATAAAGGAATATACACATAAACACATACAGATTGAAAACAGAAACCTCATTGATATTGTAGCAACATAGGAAAAATTCCGATTATTCTGCACATTATTTTTTAGATTCACCATGGAAAAATGTTTAAGCCATTCATAAATATTTTTGCATTCTCTAAATTTTACAGTGTATGCTGTTATGAAAATATTGAAAAGTTATGAAAACATGAAAATGAAATAGCTGAGAAAATCCCTTTAAACTGGCTGATTCTCTCTCTAGGGAATTCCTGGTCCTGCTGGTCCCTTAGGTCCACCTGGTCCTCCAGGCTTACCAGTAAGTACAAGACAAAATAACCTTATAAGGTAGGGTTAAGTTACAAATATAACAAAGAGACACAAATGCTCCAGATTTTTATCTGTGCTTTTGCATTTGCATTTTGTAGGGTCCTCAAGGCCCAAAGGGTAACAAAGGCTCTACTGTAAGTACTTTTCCCTTTGACAATTTAATTTTGCATTGAAACCTATTTATGTCCTCTCTCTTCTTTTTTTTTTTATTATTATACTTTAGGTTTTAGGGTACATGTGCACAATGTGCAGGTTTGTTACATATGTATCCATGTGCCATGTTGATTTCCTGCACCCATTAACTCGTCATTTAGCATTAGGTATATCTCCTAATGCTGTCCCTCCCTCCTCCCCCAACCCCACAACAGTCCCCGAAGTGTGATGTTCCCCTTCCTGTGTCCATGAGTTCTCATTGTTCAATTCCCACCTATGAGTGAGAACATGCGGTGTTTGGTTTTTTGTCCTTGCGATAGTTTGCTGAGAATGATGTTTTCCAGTTTCATCCATGTCCCTACAAAGGACACGAACTCATCATTTTTTATGGCTGCATAGTATTCCATGGTGTATATGTGCCACATTTTCTTAATCCAGTCTATCGTTGTTGGACATTTGGGTTGGTTCCAAGTCTTTGCTATTGTGAATAGTGCCGCAATAAACATACGTGTGCATGTGTCTTTATAGCAGCATGATTTATAGTCCTTTGGGTATATACCCAGTAATGGGATGGCTGGGTCAAATGGTATTTCTAGTTCTAGATCCCTGAGGAATCGCCACACTGACTTCCAAAATGGTTGAACTAGTTTACAGTCCCACCAACAGTGTAAAAGTGTTCCTATTTCTCCACATCCTCTCCAGCACCTGTTGTTTCCTGATTTTTTAATGATGGCCATTCTAACTGGTGTGAGATGGTATCTCACTATGGTTTTGATTTGCATTTCTCTCACGGCCAGTGATGATGAGCATTTATTCATGTGTTTTTTGGCTGCATAAGTGTCTTCCCATCAGAGTGAACAGGCAACCTACAGAATGGGAGAAAATTTTTGCAACCTACTCATCTGACAAAAGGCTAATATCAAGAATCTACAATGAACTCAAACAAATTTACAAGAAAAAAACAAACAACCCCATCAAAAAGTGGGCAAAGGACATGAACAGACACTCCTCTCTCTTCTTTCTAACAGGGACCCGCTGGCCAGAAAGGTGACAGTGGTCTTCCAGGGCCTCCTGGGCCTCCAGTAAGTACATATTAACAAGAGTGATGGTCTGATAATTTGCATCTGGAAGCTGCCAATGATTTCTCTGAATTTATAAGATAGACAAAAAGCACATTCTGTCAAAAGTGCTGATTTTATAGGAAACATTAACTATATCATTTAAGTAATCAAGTCTACATGCCAAGACTTAAATTTTAATTGATTTCACTCTTCAAATATAAATACCTTAATTATATATTCTAGTCTTGTTTTTATTAATTTTTCAAGAGAATCATATACTATTTTGTCACATTAATGAAACCAATTTATTTTATGCCATAAAGATACATTTATACTTGACTCCAGGAATAATAACAAAAATTCAGATGCTTCACATTTTTTCCTAGTGCCTATATAAGGATACTAATAAAAGCAGTAGTAATAGCTACCACTTATTAATACTAAAATGTTCTAGGCTTCACATAACTAATTAGATGGTAGAATTAAAATATAGATCCATGTGAAAGAAATGTTAGTCTTCTTTCTTGAGCTAAAACCTTTCCAACTATATGTATACTAGTTTGCTAGGGCTACCATAGCAAGGTACCACAGAGTCGGTGCTCAAACAACAGAAATGTATTGTCTCCCAGTGTTGGAGGCTAGAAGTCCTAGATCAAGGTGTCCACAGTGTTGGTTCCTTCTGAGGTCCATGGTGGAAGGATCTGTTCTGCACTTCTCTTCTTGGCTTGTGGGCTGTCTTTTCCCTGTGTCTCTTCACATTATCTTCCCTCTTTCGGTGTATCTGTGTTTAAATTTCTCCTTTTTATAAGAATATCACTTATATTGGATTAGGGCCCACTCTAGTGATGTTATCTTAACTAATTATATTTTCAGTGACTGTATTTCCAAATGGGATTACATTCTGAGATACTGAGAATTAGGACTTCAACATTACAAATTTTTGTGGGATACAATTCAACCCATGACAATATGATAACTGTTTGATATAGCTCTGCTCGTAATGTAAATTCAAGTCTGGTTGCATTGATTTTAAGTTTGTTAATTTATAATGATTTAAGTCACACATATTTGAAGCAAACTAATGTGTACATATTTTTTAAAGTTTACTGTTTTATAATATAAATTATCATCAAATATAATAGTTGATTAGATAGCACAATAGTTTTAAAGTGCTGTTCTAATCCTCAGAGACTTTACAATCTAGTTGTGGAGTTAGGGCATATAAATGATGACTAATTAATAAACAAGAGATGAACATATATAACATCTACACAAATCTGTGCTATATTATTGTATAGATAAAGGGCGAGAAGTCATCTAACTTATTCACCTACCTCAATATCTCCACCAAGTTCATCATAGAAGAATCTATGTTTATATATTTATAAACTTATCCTATAGCATAAATTTTGTAGCTACTGAAAAGCTAAACCAACTTTAATTTCTTATAACAAAAACATAACCAGTAATAATTAATATCCACAGAATATTCCACTTTATGAAACAATTGCACTCACATTATCTTCTTTACAGGGTCCACCTGGTGAAGTTATTCAGCCTTTACCAATCTTGTCCTCCAAAAAAACGAGAAGACATACTGAAGGCATGCAAGCAGATGTAGACGACAATATTCTTGATTACTCAGATGGAATGGAAGAAATATTTGGTTCCCTCAATTCCCTGAAACAAGACATCGAGCATATGAAATTTCCAATGGGTACTCAGACCAATCCAGCCCGAACTTGTAAAGACCTGCAACTCAGCCATCCTGACTTCCCAGATGGTATGTTAATAATACATGACAAAGCAAATGTACCGAGCCCCTGAGTTTCTGAGGTGCATTGTGAGCTCATTCATTCTAGTTAAATGTTTAATACAGTCTCTAAATAAAATGAAACAGTTATTAATTATCTTCTAGACCAAAAAAATCATTTGTATTGCATAAATCAGATTTGCTTTGGAAAATCCTTGTCTGTTAAATGGGATTTTATTAAATTATGTCAAGATCATTTTTGGATGATTACAGCTAACACAAATGTACTTCGCTTGTAATAACTATCACAGAATGGATATTGTGTATACACACATGTGTATATTGTAATATGATGATTACTAACTTTATGTTAATGTGAATACTTACATTAATATGATTATTATTTTAGATTAATATGAATAATATGGATATGTGTAAATAGTATAACTGATGTATATTTGATCTATCAGTTTAGCAATGATTTGGTGAACAGAATATTTAAGAATTGGGATAGCTTGGGGCAAAAATGTATCTTTAATTGATCCACAGTTATTCCAAACAACTGTGAATAGCTTACTAATAACAATTAGGATAATTCATCATACCAACTCTTTGACAAAACCTTTATATACCTATTGATCAGAGAAAGAAAGAGTTTCAGGTTGCTAAGTTAGCTGACTTAACTCGTACAAGTATTAAAGTAGCAAGGGGCAGATCTTCATCTGATTTTTAAATTTCTCACTTTATGTTGAACTATATTGTCTCCCCTTTACTCCGTAGAAAATATTGTTTTGAACTACCAGTCATATAATGGCAGTTATAACTGTGATGTAAGTAACTCAATGCAGATAGAAAAGTTCAGTGTAGTTCAGAAACAGCCAGCATAAAAAAAAGGATGTCACAAAAATCTTCTTATCTTAATCAAGCATAGCCTGTTAAAGGTAAAACACAGGTAATTATTAGTGTTCCTATACAAACTGGTATCTAACATCTTCATGTTTATAATATGTTTATCTGAAAAATATACATTTAGTTTAGTGATTTATAAGGAGATTTACTTTTTTTTTTTTTTTTTTTGAGATGGAGTCTCGCTCTGTCACCCAGGCTGGAGTGCAGTGGCGCAATCTCGGCTCACTGCAAGCTCCGCCTCCTGGGTTCACGCCATTCTCCTGCCTCAGCCTCTCCAAGTAGCTGGGACTACAGGCGCCCGCCACCACGCCCGGCTAATATTTTTTTTTTTTGTATTTTTAGTAGAGACAGGGTTTCCCCATGGTCTCGATCTCCTGACCTCGTGATCCGCCCGCCTCGGCCTCCCAAAGTGCTGGGATTACAAGCGTGAGCCACCGCGCCCGGCCAAGGAGATTTACTTTTAACTGGTATTATTTAAGCAAAGGATTTAGATGATTTAGATAATTAAATGTTATATACTCCTAAAAACCATATAAGATACATCAAAGGTATACAGTGGTTATCTTTACTTGGTAAAATCAGATGATTTTTTTATTTCCTTGGATTTTTTTTCCTGGGAATTCTAATTTGTTTCAGACATGAGTATATTAATGGTATAATCTGAAAAAATATAGATGTTTTTGTTAAAAAAGATATTAAAGTTATGCGACTATTAGAATACTTTTCCTGTTTAAATACAAGTAGTAGCAGAAGATAAAGCAGGTTGGTATTGCATTTTTTAGCGTTCCAGCACCAAGATAAGCAATTTGAGCTTTTAAAATAATAAAAGTTCGTAACCAGTGGACTTATATAATTCAAATATTTGAAATGAAGTGGCAGCATGAAAAACAGTTGGAAGTATAAAGGTAGAAAGAATTCGATTCCTTTCCTTCTCAGTATAAAGGTCAAAGCTGCCACCCCTATAAAAAAAAAGTTAACAAGAGAAAAGTATTAAAAATGTATTTGATTATAGTTCAACATAACATAGGAGCCTTCAGATTCAAGCTCCAAAGATACAGAGGAAGCTGTCTGATTTTATGCTTAGGTTCGATAAGGCAGGGACAGCTGTGTAGAAATGCAATATAATATTGGACCAAAAAAGGATATGAGCTAATGATACTAATCTAAGTAGGGAAACCTAGTAAGGCCTTCTATTCAGATTCTCCCTGGCCTCTGTGTTGTAGCATTCCATCCTCCCAGGTACGGAGTAGAACCCCTCTGGAATAAGGGTTTTAATTTCTTTATGGCCAGCTGTTACACAGAAAGGTGGGTGAAGGTTATGTTAGCAGTGGCAAATCCATATGATATACTAAGGGTTGTAGGAGTGAAAGTTTATTAAAAAGTTTTAGAACAGAAATGAAAGAAAGTAAAGTACACTTGGAAGAGAGTCAAGCGGACGACTCGAGGGCTTCAAGTGCATGGTTTGACCTTTGACTTGGGGTTTTCTACATTGGCATGTTTCTGAGGTTTGCGCCTCTTCCCGCCTGATTCTTCCCTTGGGGTGGGCTGTCCGCAAGTGCAGTGGGCTGCCAGCGCTTGGGAGGGGCCACACACACATTTTGTTTCCTGGAGTTGTGCGCATGCTCACTTGAGGCATTTTCCCCTTACCAGTTGAGTGTTCCCAGAGGAAGGTTATCTACCAGTTAAACTCCAACCATTTGCATCTTAGTGCACATGCTTGAGCCCAGTAGCCCACCTCCTGAGATCGTATAAAGAAGCTGCTGGTCACCAGTTTCAGGTGTTTTCTATGAGGGAAAGGGAGACGGCCATTGCCTGGCACCAGCTGCAACCAATTGTTGTTTTAGCGAGACAGTTTAACAGCTGCCTGACCTTCATCTGATGGTTGCCTGACATTCCTGGTGGGGTTGGCAGGGCTCTCCTGCCCTGCTTATGGCTGACTGACTACCTACTATAACAGTTAGAGTAATATGTTTAGGTTTTATAGCTGGCTTTGCAAAAACGGGGTTCTGGTTTCTATGACCCACTTTGGCGAGGAGGGATTCTAATTTCCAGGACTTGCCCCAAGAGTGAATGAGGGATGAGAGACAGGAAGGCAGAGGTCAACTGCTTCAGAGGCTTCAGAAAAACTGCTTCAGAGGCTTTCACATTGGGGTATCATTTTTTGAGCCCCAACAGAAGGAAGCAAAGTAATGTTTACATGTATATCATTTTTGGCTCCTAGTAACTCTTGTTAACTAAAGCCATATTGTCAGTTATCAAAAGACTTTGTTACTCCCTCTGTTTTCCATAATTACTCACATAACACCAAATGAATGGTGATAATTATTCACATAATAAAATGTGTTCTGCAACATTTCAGCAACGGCATTAATAGCAGGCTGCATTAAAATATATAAAGTAGTCCTTCTTAGGACCCCCTTCAAAGAGAGAGTACATTTATTGCAAGAAGTTTTTTTTTATATAAAATAAGGCAGAGGTATGATCTCTGAGGCTAAGTAGATACGATATCACTTCCATTGTTACAAATTGAACAAACTAGGAAGAAAATATATTGATTACACTACTCAGATTACTTAAGTAGTAAATAATACTTATGAGATGTGGAGTCAAGTATGCCTTATTTCAATATGCATGCAATTTATTACACAGGGATAAATGGAATGTTAATATTTGAGGAGATGATATTTAAGCTGAAACCAAAAAGTGATAAGCATGATAAGAATTTTAAAAATGTATTCCAGGTAGAATATATGGGGCGTTTGCAAAGCTTTGAGGCAGACAAGAGAAAGTGTCACTCTTTATTACAAATATGCCCAAAAGCTTAAAAGGGAAAAGATCTATTAATATATATTTTCCTTATTTCTCTTTCTAATAAAATTTGATATCTAATATATTCAACAATGATGTCAATGAATTTTTATATGACATATTTTTTGCTACCTTCTAGGTGAATATTGGATTGATCCTAACCAAGGTTGCTCAGGAGATTCCTTCAAAGTTTACTGTAATTTCACATCTGGTGGTGAGACTTGCATTTATCCAGACAAAAAATCTGAAGGAGTAAGTACCAATCTGTTTTGGTGGTGAATGTTGACAGTTCCTGCCATGTTTTGCAATATTGAACTAAACAGGAAAATTATACTGTTATATTTTCATTTATCTGCTTTTCTTACAGAATAATTAGAGTACTTCATTTGCATAAACATGAATAAGCACCAAATTGATGCACAGAGTTAACAAATACTTCTCTTCTTTATTTTCTACCCAGATGTATTCTTTCTGCACCTGCTTGCTCTCTAAAATTCTATGGCTTTCCGTGACACAGCACAGCTGAATCTCAAATTTTAGCACCAGTATAGTGTTCTTCTGCCCAATTACCACATCATAGACCTCACAGCTGCGTATTACACCCAAAATACCTAATTTTATAAAGAATTAATCTTTTATATACAAGTCTTTTCTGCACTTACATATTTTTTAAATATTTAGTTTATTTAAACAAATTCTTTAATTTTTACCTAACAGTATTACCAGTATACTGAGTTCTATCTTCAAAGCTAAATGCAAATCATTAATGTAAAGAAAGTTTGTTCACGAGCATAACTATATTCTCCAAACATTTTATAAGTGGGACATTTTGTCTTTATTGGTATTCATGTAATAAATCTCATTCTTCCTAGTAAATGGTGTGGACAATAGAGGCACAGAAACTTCTTAAGGCAAAACAAGGAGCTTTATGTGTGACTAATGGTTTTGGGAGAAAAGTTAAGTTTCTGAGTAAAGAGTAGGTAGTAAGGGCAGGAGAAAAACAACTTCCATCTTCCAACCCTACTTGGCATGTAATGAAGCACAGTAAAGCTCCCCTAGCCTCCAGAGAAATGTGGAAAAACAGAAAATGCCGTTTCTTACACAGAGAACTCGAGTTCCCTGTTGTGAGGACTTATATACCCTTTGCTGTTCTTCACAAAGCAGAACAATAAATGCAGATCTATGAAAGATTCTAAATATTCTAACCAGCAGGGAGTAATTCGGGTTGTTTCCAGTCAGTGCCTTTCACACAGCATCTCTCCTTAGCTACTGGTTAAATACTTTTAAATATGTTCCTTGGGTATGGAGTGAAGACGGTAGCTGCCTTGCTTGATGAAGCTGACTGACATTTTGAGGATTTCCTTTGCAAAGGGTTTCTGAGTGTTCCACCAATGTCCGCTACAACCCTTAGTATGCCTTTACCAGGCTGTCTTTCCTCTTTTCCTTTAGAGCTGATAAAGACAACAAAAAGGAAATGACTCAATCTTCACTACATAGAATGTACAGGATCTATCTCAAATTTTTCTCCTTGTCTCATTTTGTATAATCTAATTTGTGTCATTTTAAAACGATTTTAAGCACTCTTTATTTTCTTAGTCTTACTGAAAATGAATTATATGTATATAAAAATACTGTTGATATTGTAAATTTTCACCTACTCACTAACTTTTCTGTTCCTTTGCAACAGGTAAGAATTTCATCATGGCCAAAGGAGAAACCAGGAAGTTGGTTTAGTGAATTTAAGAGGGGAAAACTGGTATGTTATTACCTCAACATGAAATGGTTTTTCACAAACTCAAGAAGTGACGTTCTGATTATATATTTCTGGACCTTAACAGTCAAAGTCTAAATTATGCTGAATGAGGATTCCCTGTGGTCTCTAGTTTGCTCCACTTATTATCTCTTAGACCACTGTGGTATCTTAAAGCAACCTAACATTTTTGTATAAAAGTAAATGGAAATATGCTAAATTTACTGAAAACAAGGATCAAATCATGCATACAATTTATTAAGTAGCTGAGATAGACATCATAAAAATTGATTATGTTAGAAATATCAGGTATAAAGAATATAATATCTACTTAATATCTTCCTATTATTTCACTTTCTGTCTGCTTGAAACCTAATTCCTTCTTTGTTCTTCATTTCAATAAGTTGGAATGTGCAGCTTTTTCTGATTGTTCTGGCACAAATTTAAAGATTTCCATAGAATTACCAGTTCATTTCAATAATTTTCTAAAGATATTTT
Source organism: Symphalangus syndactylus (assembly GCF_028878055.3). Taxonomy (NCBI): domain Eukaryota; kingdom Metazoa; phylum Chordata; class Mammalia; order Primates; family Hylobatidae; genus Symphalangus; species Symphalangus syndactylus. Next base: position 56,381,078 of record NC_072441.2, on the reverse strand, counting down.
AAGATTAGATGTCAAAATTAAATTAATATTTAAAATGTGTTTAAACATATACATGTGTTTAAAGTATTTTATTTAGAATTTATTGAGTTTAAAGTGTTTTCCAGTTATCCAGATAATTATTCAGTTGTTTAATTTTCTTTGAAAAGCTATTATTTTCCATTTATGGTTATTTATACAGTTATTATTTCTATACAAACTCATGCATATTAACCACTTTTATTGACATTCTCCACTGGAGTAATAATTCTCTATTGCAGTCTTCAAGTTGCATATTAAATATCCATATTACATTATTTCTTTGTATAAGTTTAAAAATATGTACAGATAGAACTCTATGTGTGTGGATTGAATTTTCCCAGTAGATTTTTTTTCTTCAACCCCACAAGAATACTCATGATCTGACCTGCTATTCAGTAATAACTAAGTAAAATCTGTTTTAAGGAAGAAAATAACAGATAACTGCCTTTACATTGACCTAATCTATAACCTAGGTGAACATCTTAACCTTTTTTTTTTTTTCAAATTTAAGTGTATATGTTTCAGCTGAACTCAGATATTTTTATTACCAAAAATAAGACAATTTATAAAGATGATATGAGACAGTTGTTAATAAATTACAACTGAGACTATTTTCCTGCTATAATTACAGAATAAGTATTGACTCAACAAATATTAACTTGTCTTGTCTTGCACATTATGCTTGGTGCTGGCAATACAATGTTGAATACACACATCATCTAAAAATAGATAAACAGGCATTTCTGAAAATATTAATAACCTTTGAGGACTATTGCCCCAAAATGAAAAGTGTAGGAACATGTTTACAGATTTGGGTAAAGTTGATACATTTTGAAATGTTTGAAAAGAATAGTCAAAATCAAACAACATAAAACCAGCTAATCTTTGCATTATTCTGAGATTCCTTGGTTTTCATTGTTTCATTATTTTACCAATTTTTTTTCAAAAAGATACACAAATATATTGAAACATTTCTTGGAAACTAAAGCTTTTTTTTATAGTGTTTACTGTTTAGGAAACTAAGACATAGAGATAAAGTGATTTTTTCAAAGATAAGCAGTGGCTACAGTAACTTAGGTGGGATACAATTCATAAAATTTTGTCTCTGGGTTTTCTGACCCTCAACGTACACTTTTTTTCATTAGGTTAAGGTGGGTCTTTTGATTCATCTACATGCTTCTGGCATCACAGTGCACTGTCGACAGTGATTTAATTCTTTGTAGTATAAAAGAGGAAAAGAGTCATTAGGTGTATTTTTATTCCTTTATTCCTAGCTTTCATATCTAGATGTTGAAGGAAATTCCATCAATATGGTGCAAATGACATTCCTGAAACTTCTGACTGCCTCTGCTCGGCAAAATTTCACCTACCACTGTCATCAGTCAGCAGCCTGGTATGATGTGTCATCAGGAAGTTATGACAAAGCACTTCGGTTCCTGGGATCAAATGATGAGGAGATGTCCTATGACAATAACCCTTTCATCAAGGCACTGTATGATGGCTGTGCGGTGAGTATAAGCTCTGCTTGTCTTCCTTCACAGAGATGAGAGGCAGCATGTTACTGTTGCAGTTGGTCCTTACCAGATTTTTCTCATAAAATGGATGTCAGTTGTTATTGACATTTGATGCTTAATCTTGACATGTTAAACTATGGTATGTGAGAAACCAGTAATGTTAACACACACACAGTTACACACATAGATACCCTGAAACATTTTTAAAGGCATAACAGAAGGTATTCTTGGATTATATGTTATTTTATTCTGACATTTGAATCATATCACAGCTAGTTATTCCTAAAATGAAAAAGAAAATAAAAAACCTTATTTCATTTGCCTCCTTATTGGTGATTTTTAAATGACAGATAAATGAATCACCATTATACCATTTATAATATCCATAATTTTTAGCCCTATATTTTGTTTATAAGAAGCTTGTTAATTTGTACTATATCAGTTTGAGATCCACTATCATTATTGTTATCTCTACCTTATAGAGCTACCTTTTTCACACACATAAGATTTTATATAAGAAAATAATAAATAGGTGCCCTAAAAAGCTCATTGCTTTAGCTGAGTATTGATGACTGAAGAGAAGTCACAATTATAAAAAAAATAAGTTCATGTTTTCATCAAAATGAGTGGAGTGCAGATAGCATAAAGAAGAGAGAATAAAGCAAATGAATGGAGCAAGAGCTGGGAAAAGCTTTTCCACTATAGTTTGTTGTTAAATATTCATAAAATTAACATATAGCAGAATAAATTTTTTTGACTTTTGACCTTCTGCGTTATAGCTCGGAACCTGTATTCAACTTTTTCTGTAGAATTTGACTATGTATATGTTAACTATAATGGTAAAGATGTATTATTTATACAGGAGGTGCTGGGTGTGATGCCTTACCCCTGTAATCCCAGAACTTTGGCAGGCCATGGCGGGCAGATCACCTGAGGTCAGGAGTTCAAGACCAGCCTGGCCAACAAGTGAAACCTCATCTACTAAAAATACAAAAATTAGCCAGCCATGGTGGCACATGCCAGGAGGTCCAGGTACTCGGGAGACTGAGGCAGGAGAATGGCTTGAAACCAGGAGGCAGAAGTTGCAGTGAGCTGAGATCACTGCTCTCCAGCCTGAGCAACAGAGCAAGACTCTATCTCAAAAAAAAAAAAAAAAAGGAAAAAAAATATATATATGAGGATTCAATACCAACATCAATTTTCATATTAAATTGTATTTAACTCAAGCCTCTTTTAACTATGAAATATATAGCACTATCATAGTTAAGTAGTTACAGCTAAATATTAAATGTAGTAATCAATATTCAAAATTTAGAACTATATCAGTGATAAGAATTATTACATGGATAATAGAAAATTTGTTTTTCTATTCTCTTCTCTCAGCTTCTTACCTCCACTCAGAAGCCCAAGAAAAAATAAGATGCATTTAAAAATATTAAAAGATTGTATAACTTTTTATTTCTGCTTTATTTTACAGTCCAGAAAAGGCTATGAAAAGACTGTCATTGAAATCAATACACCAAAAATTGATCAAGTACCTATTGTTGATGTCATGATCAATGACTTTGGTGATCAGAATCAGAAGTTCGGATTTGAAGTTGGTCCTGTTTGTTTTCTTGGCTAAGATTAAGACAAAGAACACATCAAATCAACAGAAAATATACCTTGGTGCCACCAACCCATTTTGTGCCACATGCAAGTTTTGAATAAGGATGGTATAGAAAACAACTTGCTACATATACAGGTACCATTTAGGAAATACCGATGCCCTTGTGGGGGCAGAATCACATGGCAAAAGCTTTGAAAATCATAAAGATATAAGTTAGTGTGGCTAAGATGGAAACAGGGCTGATTCTTGATTCCCAATTCTCAGCTCTCCTTTTCCTATTTGAATTTCTTTGGTGCTGTAGAAAACAAAAAGAGAAAAATATATATTCATAAAAAATATGGTGCTCATTCTCATCCATCCAGGATGTACTAAAACAGTGTGTTTAATAAATTGTAATTATTTTGTGTACAGTTCTATACTGTTATCTGTGTCCATTTCCAAAACTTGCACGTGTCCCTGAATTCCATCTGACTCTAATTTTATGAGAATTGCAGAACTCTGATGGCAATAAATATATGTATTATGAAAAAATAAAGTTGTAATTTCTGATGACTCTAAGTCCCTTTCTTTGGTTAATAATAAAATGCCTTTGTATATATTGATGTTGAAGAGTTCAATTATTTGATGTCACCAACAAAATTCTCAGAGGGCAAAAATCTGGAAGACTTTTGGAAGCACACTCCGATCAACTCTTCTCTGCCGACGGTCATTTTGCTGAATTTCAGCCAAAAATATTATGCATTTTGATGCTTTATTCAAGGCTATACCTCAAACTTTTTCTTCTCAGAATCCAGGATTTCACAGGATACTTGTATATATGGAAAACAAGCAAGTTTATATTTTTGGACAGGGAAATGTGTGTAAGAAAGTATATTAACAAATCAATGCTTCCGTCAGGCAAACAATCACATGTATAATTTTTTTTCTACCTTATCTCATCTCATTGTTTTCAGTGTGCTTCAATAATGCAGGTTAATATTAAAGATGGAAATTAAACAATTATTTATGAATTTGTGCAATGTTAGATTTTCTTATCAATCAAGTTCTTGAATTTGATTCTAAGTTGCATATTATAACAGCCTTGAAAATTATTTTACTTGCCCAACAAATATTACTTTTTTCCTTTCAAGATAATTTTATAAATCATTTGACCTACCTAATTGCTAAATAAATAACATATGGTGGACTGTTATTAAGAGTATTTGTTTTAAGTCGTTCAGGAAAATCTAAACTTTTTTTCCACTAAGGTATTTACTTTAAGGTAGTTTGAAATAGCAATACAATTTAAAAATTAAAAACTGAATTTTGTATCTATTTTAAGTAATATATGTAAGACTTGAAAATAAATGTTTTATTATTTCATATATAAAGTGTTAAATTAATTGATACCAGATTTCACTGGAACAGTTTCAACTGATAATTTATCACAAAAGAACATAACTGTAATATTGAAATTAAAAAGTGAAATTTGTCATAAAGAATTTCTTTTATTTTTGAAATCAAGTTTGTAAAAGTCCTTTTAAGAAGGGAGATATGAATCCAATAAATAAACTCAAGTCTTGGCTACCTGGATTGGTCATTTTCTTTCTTAAATAGGTTCCAAATTATTCTCAATTGCAGATAAAGCTTTTGATTCTTTCTTGACCATCCAGATTAGAATAGTTTTACACTTCTGAACAAACATATTACCATTCAGAAATAAGTTGTCTAAATCCCCCACATGCGTAAAATAGTAAAAAGAATATGGTAATACTAAATTTATAAAATAAAGGTAGATTATACTTAAAATTTCAAAGAGATATTTTTGTAATTAGATATTTTACAAAGTGTCAAATGTGTTTTTATTCCAAAATTAATATACTCAGAACTTTTTTATTTAAAATATATTATCTAAAATATACATAAAATTTTTGTATTACGGAATAGAAGGATTATATACATTGGAAAATTTACTTTAATGAAAGTATAGCAATAACAGAATATTTTGCATATTAGCCTGCATCAGGGATGCAGTGTTATCCGTTTAAACCAAATAAACTTTAAGTTGGCTCTCAATAGAATAAATAGATAATTGAATGTCTATGCTTTTATATTCTTTCCATATATGGATATAGTCTTCTTCAGGACATCAGACTTTTTTCTCTCCCTTATGATTGATGTAATCTAGACAAAAGAAAGCTCACCAGAATAGAAAAAAACTTGTTCGATGACATTTTAATTCTGGCCCCAGCAGGTATGTTTTTCATATGAAAAATACAAAGAACAGTATTGACCTTGAAGGCAGGGTAAATCATGGACTTGGTGCACATGAAATTTGATCTAACTTTCTTTAAGAAATAAAACTACAAACACAAGGTACAGAAGTGACTATAATGAGTAAAGCTATTACAACAAATTATTAATTTTATTAAAAAGTTAACACAAAAAAACAGGAAATCTGGGAAAACAATGTTTTTTTCTTTCTGAAACACTTCTGTGATTTTTTAATAATTATATTTTTGCTGCAGTCTCTTTGAGTGCCTCTTTATAAGAGATTCATAATTTAACTTCCTATAGAGTAAGATATTCTAATATGCAAGGTGAAAAAATGTTTCTTCTTGATACCTTAGAAATATTTCTGTTTCATGACCTTGTTATTGGTATTATAAAATTTGTAGATTATTTAAAAATTTAAGAAAATCTCTATTACATATATTTCATATGCACTACAAAATTTGTGAGAAATTTCCACAGACTAGCTTCTGATTCTGTATATTTCAAATCTTGTTTCTCCTCCACTGCCTATAGATTTTATGTTCTGGGCACCATAAAATACATGGATGCCGTGGTACAAACTCAGTCTTCTTTGTGGTCATCATAACATGTCATTAGTTCATTCTTCCATTGCTATAAAGAAATACCTGAAACTGAGTAATTTATAAAGAAAATAGGTTTAATTGGCTCATGGTTCTGCAGGCTGTACAGGAAGAATAGCAGTTTCTACTTCTGGGGAAGCCTCAGGAAGCTTCCAATCATGGCAGAAGGCAAAGCGAGAGTGAGGCGTCTCACATGGCTGGAATAGGTGCAAAAGAGAGTGAGAGGGGAGGTGCTACACACTTTTAAATAACCATATCTCATGAAAACTCACTATCACAAAAACAGCCCAAGAGGATGCCGGTAAACTCTTCATGAAGGATCCATCCCCAGGTCCAATTACACCACACTAGGCCCCAGCTCCATCATTGCGGATTACAATTCAATATAATATTTGAGTGTGGACACATCCCAACTATATCAGTGGATGACAGGGTTATTCCAGAAAGCTGGAATTTACACTAGGATTGCCAGCATTAATATACATAAAATAATGATAGGTTGTATAATTATACCCCATCATGTAAATATATAGTATACAAACTTGGCAGCTTACATGTGGTGCTGGGGCTGTAACTTCACAGAAGTCAAGAATTGAGATTTGGGAACCTTTGCCTAGATTTGAGAGGATGTATGGAAATGTCTAGGATATCTAGGAAAAGGTGTGTTGCAGGGTCAAAGCCCTCATGAAGAACCTCTGCTAGGGCAGTGCAGAAGGGAAATGTGGGGTAGGAGCTCCCACACAGAATCACCACTGGGGAAATTCCTAGTGGGGCTGTGAGAAGACGGCCACAATCCCCAGACCCCAGAATGATAGATCCACTGACAGCTTACACTGTGTGCCGAGAAAAGCCACAGCAACTCAACACCAGCCCATGAAAGAAGCCAGGAGAAGAGCTGTATCCTGAAAAGTCATGGGGTGGAGCTTCCCAAGAACGAGAACCCACAGCTTGCATCAGCGTGACCTGGATGTGAGACATAGAGTAAAAGGAGATCATTTTGGAGCTTTAAGATTTGGCTGCCCCACTAGAATTCAGAGTTGCATGGGGCCTAAGTCCCCCCCATTTTGGCTTATTTCTCCCATTTGGAATGAGTGTATTTACTCAATTCTTGTACTCCATTGAATCTAGGAAGTAACTCACTTGTTTTTGATTTTACAGGCTCATAGGTGGAACTGACTTGCCGATTCTCAGAAGAGATTTTGGATTATAGACTTTTGAGTTAGTGCTGAAATGAGCTAAGATTTTGGAGGACATTTGGGAAGATATGATTCGTTTTGAAGTGTGAGAACATGAGATTTGGGAGGGGGAAGGACAGAATGATATTGTTTGGCTATGTCCCCACCCAAATCTCATCTTAAATTGTAGTTCCCATAATCCTCACATGTTGTGAGAGGAACCTGGTGAGAGGTATTGAATCATGTGGGAGGGTTTTTCCCCTGCTATTCTCATAATAGTAAATAAGCCTCATGAGATCTGATGGTTTTGTAAAAGACAGTTCCCCTGCACACATTTTTTTGTCTGCCATCATGTAAGATATGCCTTTGCTCCTCCTTCACTTTCTACCATGATTGTGAAGCCTCCACAGCCATATGGAACTGTGAGTCCTTTAAACTTGTTTTTTTTTAAATAAATTACCCAGTCTTTCATGTTTCTTCATAGCAGTATGAAAATGGACTAAGACACTAGTGAAATAAATAAGAATAAAAAAACAATAATAATAATGCCAACTCTTAAAGTATTATCTGTTTAACTAAAAGTAAAAAAGCGATATGACTAGGGCAAATTGAGTTTTCACTGTAGATTTTGGATTAAATTCTTGAAAGTCTCTCACAATTTTTATGTAAATATTTTCTAAAAATATACTCAGTGGGTTTTGAATCATGGAATAATGGAATGTCAATGCCAGAAAATATGGTCTTCATTTATTCATCAATTAATCAATAATCAATTATACAATTTAGCATTGTGATGTTTCCAGGTTTCTAATAAAAAGAAGTCAAGTTCACAAAAGAATTATGTTATAAGTTGTCTTTACTATATCCTTATTAATAGCCTAATGGAAGAGATGCATCCATCTCATCTAAAAGAAAAGCTCATTATGAAGTTTCTGACTATACAGAGATTCACAGACCTGGGATAGGAATAACAGTTTATAGGTGTACATTGTAAAGATGATGGTAGGTCCTCAAGTATTTGTAGGGTTTAGATGAGTGTGTGAAGGAGAAAAAGAAGATAACTTTAAATAGAAAATCCATGAAAGTATTCCAGAAGCATAAGCAGGGATAGCATATGAAAAGGACAAGAATTTTGATGAAACAGCAGTCAGTGAAAGAACACAGGTGATGGATTGCCAAGGTCTGTATTTAGGGTTGGGTTATAATGGCTTAAAATCACACAAAAGAGTCTGGATGTTATGCAACATATAATGAAGAATGAATGTTAGTTCTTAAGTAGGACAAAGTCACAATGGACGTCGGGTTGAGAATGACAATGTTGGCAGATTTTTCAGGATATACGTAGTAGACATTCTATGCATGTTGAATGAATCTGTGAGGTAAGTCAGATAATGAAGACCAAGTGCCAAGAGATTGTTGAATATGTTTAAGTGGGTGATAAGGCAGATTTGTATTATGGTAATAATACATGGATAATTTAAAATGAAGAAAAAAGTATAAATCTTTTTTTGAGATGGAGTTTATCTCTTGTTGCCCAGGCTGGAGTGCAATGGTGTGATCTTGGCTCACTGCAACCCCAGCCTCCCAGGTTCAAGCAATTGTCCTGCCTCAGCCTCTAGAGAAGATGGGATTACAGGCATGTGCCACCACACATGGCTAATTTTGTATTTTTAGTGGCGATAGGGTGTCTCCATGTTGGTCAGGCTGGTCTCGAACTCCTGACTTCAGTTGTTCCACCCGCCTCGGCCTCCCAAAGTGCTGGGATTACAGGCATGAGCCTCCACGCCTGGTCAGAAATCAATTTTTTAAAAATTCTTTTTTAATAATTTACAAACATTTCAGGGTCATTCACCAGACACATCTTAAAATAGTTGCCCAGTCTTTAAGAACTTATAACAACATAGAAATCTTATTTTTATTAAAATCTGAAAAGCCAACAAGTCCCAGTGAAATAAATGATATCTGGCATAACTCTACTGCTTGACTTTGTATTTTCTATTGTATCTCATATACCATTGTAGAAATTACATATGAAAATAACTTGCAATTACTTAAACAATACATACTTACAATGTTTTGGGCCAGTTGCTTTCCTCATATAAATAAAAGTTTGTGTACATTATCAAACGTAGAAGAGATGCATTTATAGAGTTATTAATTGCTAAAATTTAGTTATATACTTTTTTCTGCTAATGTTAAAATTTTCCTAGATAAACATTGGCACATAAGGAATAACTAAACTGTAAGCCATGGACATAATTATGAATTATTTATGGGAATAATAATATCTAGTTTGAAAAAGATCAGAGCATTACAGCCACTAATATTTTTTTGTTTTTAGTAGAGATGGGAGTCTTGCCATGTTGACAACGACTGGTCTTGAACTTCTGTACTCAAGCAATCTTCCTGCCTCGGCCTCCCAAAGTACTGGGATTATAGGTGTGAGTCACTGCACCTAGCCGCTACCATTTGTACACAAGATTTACTTTTCAATCTACTGCAATTTAAATTATCTTCTGAACCCTTTTGAAAATTTTTGACATCAGAAATAAAATATTTACCTAATCCAATATGCATATTTTCAGAGATGACAATTTATCATGTCAAAATCTGCTCCCATTTCCTGTGCTCCTTATCTCACTTAATGGCACCACCATCTACTCTTTTGCCTGGGCCAAAGACATTTGGAGTAATTATCAGTTGCTTGCTGTTCTTTCAAACCAGTCATCCATTTCTGTCAATTATTCTTATGTATCTTTCAGACCTCTTCCTTCCTCTTTATCTTCATTACCACTGAAATCACCTTTGCGAAAATAACAGTGAGAAAATTATAACAGTGAAAGAAATCTGACCTAGCCAACTCCTTCTTGCCTTTAGCCTCAAAATTGCCTTTGGTCATTCCTGGGCAATAGCCAAGCTAACTTTGGAAGGAAATTAGTCTATAGTTTAATAATAGCTCTTTCCAAAACTAAACCACCTTTGTAAAACTAACGAAAGATCACCAGATTAGGAGGGTGAGAAGGGCCTGATATCTGCCCAAGATACAGGCATAATAAAATGTTTACCAGCCATTATTCTGGAGGTCACAAGATTTGCAAATTCTCAAATTCTTTCTGTAAATAACATTACTACTGTAGAACCTAAGACTGACCTTTTGAGATGTGTTTTCAAGCTTTTGCGTTTCTGACCAGATGGTCCCAAGAGGGCCAGCGACAGCTCTGTGACACTCACCCAGAAGGGACTCAGCACTCAAGGACCATTTCCACACCACTATGATTGCATTTTCAAACAATCAGCAGGACCCATATCCTAGCCCTCTGCCTGCCAAACTATCTTAGAAAAACTCTAGCCTCCAAATTTTTGGAAAGGCTGATTTGAGTAATAACACAACTCTGGTCTCCCTTTTAGCCAGCTCTACATGTATTAAACTCTCTTTCTTTATTGCCAATTCCCCTGTCTTGATAAATCAGCTCTATCCAGGCAGCAGGTGAGAAGAATCCATTTGTCAGTTACACTACTGCCCAAGTTTGTATAGTAATGATTGTTCACTACACAATTTTAAAAGCCTTGCTATGTGATTTTTTACTTTCCTTATTTCCAGATCTAAGTTCCATACACAGTTCACTCCCATATAGAAAATTCCTCAATGGCTTCCTATCACCTACCACACTGACTTTCACTTATTCTGTTTTACCATGTGTAAAACATTCATTTCACAACCACTCCTTCTGTCTCGTTCTCTTATCTATAGGCACTCCACCCAAAACTGAAATAACATTTTGAAAATATATTACTTGTGATTCATCCTGGTATGTAATATTCCATTTTATGGTATTGTATTTTATTTCAGAAGATATTAGTTGTACTCATTAAAGTGATGAGTTATTTAATCTAGAAAACACTGGCCAACGGAATAGATGTCAAACACATTAAATTGTTGATTAAGGCCACCTGAGTTACATTCCTTCCTATTCTGCCTCTGTCCAAGTTGGTTCACTCTAGTCTCCTATGTCTAAGTACAAGGTAATTTGGTATTGTGATGCTAGTTGAATTGTGTGATTCTATTGCATGTAGATAGATTTTACCTAAAATACGTTCATTGCAATGCTCTATCCAATATCAGTTAAAAATGAAAAGAATATAAATGTTTGCTATTAAGAAATTGGTTTGCAAAAAGTTTAGGTACATCTGCAGCTTGAATAATAAAGTTGTTAAAAAATCAGGTTTAGTAAATTTAATGACATGGGATGCTATTTGTAATGTACTTCTAAGTGAAAAAAATCTAAAAGTCTAGGAAACATTAGTTTCATAAGTAATTTTGCATATATTGAAGATAGATGTTGCTTCTTTTTGTATTTTTTTTTTTTTTATAATTTGAAGTCACTAGGAACAAGCTGCACAAATACACTAGTCTTGTCATGGAAATTAGATATTTCCATATTGAATTCTCATTTGTAACACCAAAGAAGAGATGAATCATTAAATAAAAAACTAAAAACAGAGGATCTTTAGGCTAATTCTAGTTAACTTCATTCAAATAGAGCAGCTGGAGGCAGGCTCAGTGGTGGCTTAGTATCATATAATGCATCAGTTACTAGGCAAGCCTTCCCAGCAAGTATCGTTCACAGTAATGCAGATCTGTATCAAAATTATATGCCTTGTTATCAGAAGCATTAGTATTACTGAAGTCTCCACATTGTCTTTAAGTAACACATTTGTGTAACAAAAGGAAAACGGATGTGCAGATGTACGGATCTTTGAAGAATCACAACAACTAAAGAGCCGAAGGGAGAAAAGGCAGACACCATGTATATTTTCTCTTTTCTTCTTCAGTCACTAATTTCTACCTAAAATTAATGTATTCTGTTTTAATAGTTAATATAGACCTAAAAGAAAATTACTTGATTACTTATGAGAATTGTATTAAAACGACCTAAGATTACTATTCTCCCTTTTTTTTTTTTTTTGAGTCAGAGTTTCACTCTTGTTGCCAGGCTGCAGTGCAGTGGCATGATCTCGGCTCACTGCAACCTCTGTCTCCAGGTTCAAGTGATTCTCTTGCCTCAGCCTCCAGAGTAGCTGGGTCTACAGGCATGCACCACCACGCCCAGCTAATTTTTGTATTTTTAGTAGAGACGGGGTTTCACTATGTTGGCCAGGAGGGTCTAGATCTCTTGACCTAGTGATCCACCTGCCTCAGCCTCCCAAAGTGCTGGGATTACAGGCATGAGCTACTGCACCTGGTCTATTCTCCTATTCTTAACAAACATATACCCATGACCATTAACTTACTCAATTATTCAAAAATTCATCTTATTCTTGGTCCCCTAACAAAGTAAAACAAAAATTATCCTTGGAATATTTATCCATATTTTCATAGTTTTATATATATGGGTGTGCCTCTTACACTCATTTTATAAGATCCTTCCCTGCTCAGATGGCACACCCTGTAAAACAACTGTGGGAAGGATTTAATTTAAAATAGAGTATAGGTATAATGAAGTCCTGTGAGTCTGGCAGAAAGCCAAGTAGCAGGACAGGAAAATATTCAATTTGACTTTGTCCTTGATATGCCATGGAACTGGAACATGTAGAAAATCTTACTAACTGAAAGACCAAAGTCATCTTAATGCAAGTTCTTATCAAAAATCTAAGCTGCTTTGTTATTCACATTCTAACTAATCATTCAAAGCGAAGCCTTTTTATTTTTTCTGAAAGTTTCAAAAGTGACCACACATTTTATAGAAATGTTTTTCAAACTTCCCATTCTTAGCACCACAAATGACTAAGTATGTTTTAACAAACTGATGAAAGGAATGGGTTAAAAAAATGCTTATTTGAGCCATAAAAATCACTTTAGAGATATTTTAAAAGAAAGTTGCAAAGGATTAGCTATAATACTTGACAAAAAGCCAAATAATTTCTTAATTTTCCCCATCTCCTTTTTTTTAACTTGCAATTCTATGTTTATTGTAGCACTATTCAGAATAACAAAGATATAAAATGAACCTAAGCGCCCTTCAACAGATAAATGAATAAGGAAAATATGGTATATATACACAATGGAACACTATCCACAATAAATGAAATTCTGTCATTTGCAGCAACATGTATAGAACTGGAGGTTATTGTTTTAAGTGAAATCAGCCAGAAACAGAAAGACAAATGTTTAATATTCTTACTATAGGTGAGAGTGAAGAAAGTTCATCTCATGAAGATAGAGGGCAGAGTAAAAGATACCAGAGACTGGGAAGAATGTGGGTTGGGAGGGAATTAAGAAAGGTGGGAGGGAATTAAGAGAGGTTGGATAATGGGTAGAAACATAAAGTTAGATAGAAGAAGTACATTTTAATGTTAAATAGCAGAGTAGGGAGACTATAGTAAATAAGAAAGTACTGTATATTTCAAAGACTTGAAATGTGTTTGTTCGACACATATAAATGGTAAATACTCAAGGTGATGAATACCCTAAATGACCTGACTTGAACCATTACACATTCTATGCATATAACAAAATAATCACATGTATCAACTATGTATGTATAAATATTATATATCAATAAAAAATAGTGTGGCTAGACTTCAAGTGGTCTGACTTGGTTTTATGACCACCATAGAGATTAGTAATTGCAACTTTGGAAAAAAGTTTTAGCATTATTTCCCTGGAAGACCAAGTCTGAAGCAAACATTTTAGGGGGCTTGCAAACCCAGAAAAGTAATAGTGAAGGAAAAGGCAGCATGGGAGGAAATAAAGAAAGGCAAATGACCAAATTGGCCAGAGCATCATCATAAAGTACAGCTGGTTTCTTGTCAAGCAGCATTTCTCAAACAAGACTTTATGAAAACATAGGACCTCAGAATAATTACTATAAGTGGAAGAGAATTTATTCACCAGCTCCTTTCCATCTCCTGTCTCTCATAAGTCAACATTTACCCCGTTGAATATTAACTCTCCCCAGTTTTCCAGGTTTTATTCCCTGGCCTCTGAAGGCAGCTCCTGGAAAAGCTGGATCAGTGCAAGAGTAGCAGCAGCACTCACCACACATGTCATAAACTGCACAGTGAGTCAGCAAGGAAAATCTGGTCAGTGGCACTATTTATTTGCTGGCTGGAAGCTGAAAATATCATTAATCTGATAAGGTGGGCTATATCATGGATTCTGAGAAGGTCGTATGGTGTCTTGAACCTTAGTAGTAAGTAAGCATGGAATGGATGGCATAAATGAGGTGTGCAATGAGAGGCATGAGACTATCTGACTGGCCTCTGAGCAATATGGGGACAGGTTGCCACATCAGACTGAGTTCAAGAAAATATGAGTGCTGAAATGATATAACATATGCCATGATGGTGCTGACAGAGCACTATGAGCTTCTCTCCAGCAAACAGCAAAGTCATCATTCTATGGTCTATAAGATTGTGATCAGTTCAGACCTTCCTGGAATGCCAATCAGTTACCTTGAGCAGAAATCTATGGTCACGGGAGTGTATGCATGCATGTAGACCAGGGACTGTATATTGGGGTATTATCATTGTAGCTTGGCTCAGATGTCTGTTTTTTATTAATACAGCTAAGGCTATTGGCCATTTAAGGAGAGGGGCATTTATAAAGATCCACATATGGAGGACATAGTAGGTGAGAGATGGGAGTTGGAGGAAAGCATGATGGGGAATGGAGAAATAAATCAAAGAGGACAACAAAAATAATGAGGAATAAAGAGAGAGATGTAAAAGAAGAGATAGAAATGGAGGAGAAGCCAAAAAGATGTACACACACACACACACACATGCACAAAAGGGAAGAGAGAGACATGGAGAGAAGAATGAGTGAAAGGGACAGGAAGGAGGCAGAGGTAGATGATGAGATGATCAATAGTACAAGAGAAAAAAAAGATGTGTTGGTATGCTGACCACTGCTCAGATGATTATATGTTCCCCTAGTTTTTTTTTAATACTTTAAGTTCTAGGGTACATGTGCAAAATGTGCAGGTTTGTTACATATGTATACCCGTGCCATGTTGGTGTGCTGCACCCATTAACTCATCATTTACATTAGGTATATCTCCTAATGCTATCTCTCTCCCCTCCCCCCACCCCATGACAGGCCCCAGTGTGTGATGCTCCCCTTCCTGTGTCCAAGTATTCTCATTGTTCAATTCCCACCTATGAGTGAGAACATGCCGTGTTTGGTTTTTTGTCCTTGTGATAGGTTGCTGAGAATGATGGTTTCCAGCTTCATCCATGCCCTTACAAAGGACATGAACTCATCCTTTTCTATGGCTGCATAGTATTCCATGGTGTATATGTGCCACATTTTCTTAATCCAGTCTATCATTGTTGGACATTTGGGTTGGTTCCAAGTCTTTGCTATTGTGAATCCTGCCGCAATAAACATATGTGTGCATGTGTCTTTATAGCAGCATTATTTATAATCTTTTATTCGAAAGGTTTTACAGTTTTCTCTTCATATTTTTATGACTCTTTCATTGTAAAACTAAATTATTAGTATTCCAGTCTGAGTTCATTCTTAAATCAATTTCCTAAATATTCTTCCTTATTGTAATCATCTACTTTCACTTCCAAATAGGCTCACAAATATTTCAATGAACACCACTATTGCTGTCAGATCTATTTTCTCTTAATTATTCAGATTGTTATTGGCAGCAAATCCATAGGGGTCTGCAGCAACTTCAATTCTTGTCTCCTCAGAAAAAAAGAATTTGACTGAGGGGCAGAAAGCAGAAGGAGAGACCAAGGCAAATTTTAGAGCATGAGTGGAAGTTTACTAACAAACTTTATAGTAGTAGGGTAGGACTGAAAGGAAGTAAAGTACACTTGGAAGAAGGACAAATGGGTGACTTGTGCACAGTTTGACCCTTGACTTAGGGTTTTATATGTTTGTATGCTTCTGAGGTCTTGTGTCCCTTCTTGCCTGATTCTTCCCTTGAGGTGGGCTGTCCACATACACAGTGGCCTGTTAGCACTTGGGAGGGGCCACATGCACAATTTGTTTACTGGGTTCTGTGCATACTCACTTGAAGCATTCTTCCCTTATCAGTTACCGTTCCTAGAGGAAGATCATAGACCAGTTAAACTTCACCCTTTTTCCTCTTAGTGCACATGCTTGAGCCAAGTTGTCCAATTCCTGAGATCTTATTGCGAAGATGCTGATAAACAGTTTCAGCTTTTTTTTAATCTATTGGGAGACTGCCTTTCCCTGGCACGAGCTGCGACTAATTATTACTTTAAAGATACAGTTTAACAACTTTCTGACCATCACCTAATGGTCCACTGACATTCCTGGTGTGTGTGTGGCTGGTGAGGTGGAGGGGGTGTTTTGGGAGGAGGCTCCTGCTCTCTTCTCATGCCTATCTACCTACTGTAACAAAGTGTTACAGTTTGTTTTCTCTTCTACCACAATAATGCTGCCTAACAAACAATTGAAAAACTGTGGTTTAAATATAAAGTCTTTGTGCTGGATGGGGGGCTGTTCTGGCCTGAACCAGACTAGGCTGATCTTGGTTCAGCTTGTTCATGTGTTTGCTGGCAATTGGTTGATCAACTAGAGGCCAGCAATAAAGAATGCCCTTGCCTGTGTGGGCTTCCTTCACATGGCAGCAGGCTAGACCACATCTCTTCAAATGGTATCACAATGGGAAAAGAGAGAAAGGGAGAGAGAGAAAGATGAGACATGTACACGGCCATTCATTTGAGGACAAGGGTCAAAACTGCTTCACTGCTAATTAGCAGACTTTCTATTGGAAAAGCCAGTCACAGGCCATCATGTTCACTAGAGGAAAAGAAATAATAGTCTCTACCTCTGAATGGGAGGAGCTGTAAAATTCCATTGCAAAATGCATGAATATTGGAAGGAGTGAAAGATTGTGATGATATCTGGATTCTATCATAATCTTTGTCAATCTCATACTCAAAAATTTTTACATATTTAATATCCAAAAACTGCTTCTATCTGGCCTAAGCTTTATTTTTTTAATCTTCTTTTCTATTTCTCCTCAATGTGTTTCTCCTCCCTGAGTCAGAGCATCTATTCACTCTGACATGAATATGCCTTCCAGTTTGGTTCTGTGCTCTTACCCATATCCTCTAACTTAAATGCTTTTTTCTTTTTTATAATTACCGAAATTCTATTTTTATTATTCAAATTTATTTCTATTAAACTTTTATTTTTATTAAAGCCTCAAATGCTGATTACTCCAATGTATATTGCTATTTTTATTTTTGAACTTCTACAATACAAACATGAGGTCTACTTAATTTCAGCCCTTGGTTGCATAGTTGTTTGTGTCATATACTGCTCTTTAATGAGTGTTAGTTTAGTCTACCCAAAAAGAGTACAAATGTATATCCCTCCCAGCTTAAAAATCACTTCTAATTATATAATAGGTATGTTATGGGTTGAGTTGTATCCTACAAAAATTCATACATCCAAGTCTTAATCCCAGTATCCCATATGTATTTTATTTGGACACAAGGTCTTTAAAGAGATAATCAAGTTAAAACAAAGTAATAATTGTAAGCCCTAATCCATTATGACTGAAGTCCTTATGAAAAGGAACTTTGGACACAGAGGCAGATACACATAGAGGGAAAACTATGTGAAGAGACACACGAAGACATTCATTTACAAACCAGGAGAGAGGCCTGAAACAGATCCTCCTCCCACAGCTCTCAGAAGGAACTAAGCCTATCTATATCTCAATTCTCAACTTCCATCCTCTAGAAGTGTGAGAACACAAGTTTCTGTTGTATAAGTGCCTCAGTTTGTGGTACTTTGTTACAGCAGGCCTAGAAAACTAGGTATTAAGTAAACATTGTTTGAGTAGATAAAAGACACATTAGTATTAAGCAATAACCCTACATTCTTAGAAAAGAGAGAGTTTTATTAAATTTCTAGGAACTTAAAATTTTTGGATCTCACATTCCAAATGCATAACACAAGAGATTTTGCTTTCAGTGTGTATCACTCAAAATTAAGCTAGTAACAGGTAAACCAGTTATGTTCCCTATTATTATTTCTTGGATATGAGGAGATGAAACACATGCAGCAGGAAACAAAAAGGTGACTAACAATTACTAAATTTGGAGAGCAAAGTGGATTGTTTTGCTCTGTGCAACTATAAAATGGTGATTGACAAACAGGTGCTAAATGTGAATGAAGTATATAGATTAAAAATAAAATAGGAGTAAGAGTGCATAAAAGTGTATGGATGCAGCTAAGACATATGTTCTTTTACTTCTTTTTTTGGACATCCAATGGTGAATGAGACAGACCTATTCCTCACCTTTGAGACTTCAAAGATAGGCCAGATGTAGGAACAAAATGGCTGATTAGAAGCAGCTGCCATCTGCAGCACTCACAAAGAGAAATGAAAAGGGGTGAGTGAATTCAGCACCTTCAATGGAAATATCCATGTTCTCGCATTGGGGATAACTAGGTGAACAACTTGACCCGTGGAGTATAAAGAAAAGGAGGGGGGTGACAAACCACCCAGGAGTGGCACAGAATCCAAGGAACTGCCACCCCAAGCCAAGGGAAGCAGTGAGTGACAGTGTTACCCCACTCTGTTACAAAGTAACAAGCTAACCTCATGATGACAGGATCAAATTCACACATAACAATACTAACCTTAAATGTAAATGGGCTAAATCCCCCAATTAAAAGACAGAGAATGGCAAGCTGAATAAAGCGCCAAGACCCATCGATGAGCTGTCTTCAAGAAACCACTCACACATGCAAAGACACACGTAGGCTGAAAATAAGGGAATAGAGGAAAATTTGCCAAGCAATTGAAAAACAGAAAAATGCAGGGGTTGCAATCCTAGTTTCTGACATAACAGACTTTAAACCACCAAAGATAAAAATAAAGACAAACAAGCGCATTAAATAATGTTAAAGGGTTTAAATCAACAAGAAGACCTAAATATCCTAAACTTAAATATACCCAACAGAGAAGCAACCAGATTCATGAAGGAAGTTCTTAGAGACCTACAAAGAGACTTAGACCCCCACACAAGAATAGTGCGAGATTTTAACACCCCACTGTCAATATTAGATAATCGAGACAGAAAATTAATAAAGATATTTAGGACTTGAACTCAGCTCTGGATCAAGTGGACCTGACAGATATCTGCAGAACTCTCTACCCCAAAACAACAAATTATACATTGTTCTCATCAACACATGTAACTTACTGTAAAATTGATCACATAATTATAAGTAAAACACTCCTCAGCAAATGCAAAAGAACTGAAATAATAACAAACAGTCTCTTGGACCACAGAGCAATCAAATTAGAACTCAAGATTAAGAAATTCACTCAAAACCACACAATTATCTGGAAATTGAACAACCTGCTCCTGAATGACTTTTGGATAAATAATAAAACTAAGGCAGAAATCAAGAAGTTCTTAGAAACTAATGAGAACAAAGATACAATGTAACAGAACCTCTGGGACGTGGCAAAGACAGTGTTAAGGAAATCTGTAGCACTAAATGCCCACATCAAAAAGCTGGAAAGATCTCAAGTTAACAACCTAACATCACAACTAAAAGAACTAGAGAACCAAGAACAAACAAATCCCAAAGCTAGCAGAAGACAAGAAATAACCAAAATCAGAGCTGAACTGAAGGAGATAGAGACATGGAAAATTAAAAAAAAACAACAATGAATATAGAAGTAGTTTTTTTGAAAAAAAATAATAAAATTGATAGACTGCTAGCTAGACTAATAAAGAAGAAAAGAAAGAAGAGTCAAGTAAACACAATCAGAAATAAGAGGGATATCACCATCAACCCCACAGAAATACAAACAACCATCAGAGAATTCTATAAACACCTCTATCAACACAAACTAGAAAATCTAGAAGAAATGGATAAATTTCTGGACACATACCCCCTCCCAAAGCTGAACCAAGAAGAGGTTGAATCCCTGAATACATCAATACAAGTTCTGAGATTGTGGCAGTAATAAGCAGCCCACAAAGCAAAAAAGGCCCAGGATAAGATAAGACAGATTTACAGTTGAATTCTTGTCTGGAATTGGTTGGTTCTTGGTCTCACTGACTTCAAGAATGAAGCAGTGGACCCTTGCAGTGTGTGTTACAGTTCTTAAAGACGGTGTGTCCAGAGTTTGTTCCTTCTGATGTTCGGATGTGTTCGGAGTTTTTTCCTTCTGGTGGGTTCGTGGTCTCGCTGGCTTCAAGAGTAAAGGTGCAGACCTTCACGGTGAGTGTTATAGCTCTTAAGGCAGCACATCTGGAGCTGTTCATTCCTGCTGTCCAGAGTTGTTCATCCCTCCCGGTGGGTTTGTGGTCTTGCTGGCTTCAGGAGTGAAGCTGCAAACCTTCATGGTGAGTGTTACAGCTCATAAAGGCAGTGCAGACCAAAACAGTGAGCAGCAGCAAGATTTACTGTGAAGAGTGAAAGAACAAAGCTTCCACACAGTGGAAGAGTACCCGAGCAGGTCTCCGCTGCTGGCTGGGGCAGCCTGCTTTTATTCCCTTATCTGGCCCCACCCACATCTTGCCAATTGGTCCATTTTACAGAGAGCTGATTGGTCTGTTTTGACAGGGTGCTGATTGGTGTGTTTACAATCCTGACCTAGACACAGAGTGCTGATTGGTGTATTTACAATCCTCCAGCTAGATGTAAAAGTTCTCCAAGTCCTCACTAGATTAGCTAGACACAGAGCACTGATTGGTGCCTATACAAACCTTTAGCTAGACACAGAGTGCTGATTGGTGCGTTTACAATCCCTGAGCTAGACACAGAGCACTGATTGGTGTGTTTACAAACCTCTAGCTAGGCATAAAATTTCTCCAAGTCCCCACCCAACTCAGGAGCTCAGCTGGCTTCACCTAATAGATTCTGCGTGCTGGGGCGGGGGCTGAGCTGCCGGCCAGTCCCGCACTGGGCGTAGGCACTCCTCAGCCTTGGGCGGCCCATGGGACCGGGCGGTCGATGGGACTGGGAGCTGTGGAGCAGGGGGCAGCGCCCATTGGGGAGGCTCGGTCAGCGTGAGAGCCCATGAGGGGTTGCGGGAGCTCGAGCATGGCGGGCTGCAGGTCCCGAGCCCTGCCCCATGGGGAGGTGGCTGAGGCGCGGCGAGAATTCAAGCGCTGTGCGGGCGGGCCGGCAGTGCTGGGGGACCCGGAGCACCCTCTGCAGCTGCTGGCCCAGGTGCTAAGCCCGTCACTGCCCGGGGCCGTTGGCGACAGCTGGCTCCTCCGAGTGCGGGGCCCGCTGAGCCCCTGACGACCTGGAACTGGCGCTGGCCCGAGCGCTGCGCGCAGCTCCGGTTGCCGCCTGCGTCTCTCCCGCCACACCTCCCCTCAAGCAGAGGGCGCCGGCTCCGACCTCGGCCAGCCAGAGAGGGGCCGCCACAGCGCAGTGGCGGGCTGAAGATCTCCTTGAGCATGGCCAGAGTGGACGCCCAGGCGGAGGAGACGCTGAGAGCGAGGGAGGGCTGCTAGCATGTTGTCACCTCTCATAAGGACATGAGGTAATTTATCTCAATGGCTCTAATGTTCATTAGTAGCCCAGGAGGGTGTCTGTGGGTAAACGACCTTTGAGACCCCCACAAGTTTTGTAGAAAATTTCCATCTAAATGGCAGTGAGAAAGTGCATGAAGAAAAGGAACATAATGATTACATCATGAATCTAGTGGAAAAAATCTTGGCAGACAAAATGTCTGAGTAGAATTTCCTTTTTTTTTTTTTTTGGAGTATTGCTATAAGAATTTTTTCCTCTTCCTCTCACCACACCAAAAAGTTCTGTAGTGTAGTTCTGAAACTTTCTGTTAAACAGACTGCAGCTCCTGCAGGCTGCTGCCCAACCTGGCCTGACACATTAGGAACAAGAAATAAAATAGTAAGACATGCCTTAGAGACTTGCTTAAAGTTCTGCAGTGAAGAGAAGCACAGATCTGTCCACCAGAATTGAAAACCCAAAGCAGTACTTCAGAGATAAAACAATACCGGAAAGAGAAACAAGCTATCAACAGAACAATTTAAAGCATCTGCTGACGATTTAGTCTCACAACTCAACTTGGGCAGAAGAAAATACAATATTGTTCAATGAAATAAATAAAGTATTGAGGAAAATAAAATCCCAGTGCCTAATATAACAATAGTATTAATGTCTGCAGATTCTGTGTGACAGATGCATTCAGCTGCCACTGCAGAGGCAGCTGCACAGCAATATACCAGCTTGTGGCATAATAAACTATTCAGTATAGACAGACTCATCCCCAAGACAGAGTGATTTGGGCAGATATCCCATGTCCTACTCTTTGAGGGAGTCCTGCCCTACTGCCAGCAGTCAGCTGGACAATGATTATTTGAGCCAGGGGGAGCTGTTTGCCAGATGGAGCTGAAAAAATACATGACACATGATTCCACCATAAGTTGGCCTTAAATTGTTCTGATTTCCAAAGCCGCTAAGGGATATTACTATGAGCCACGGGAGAATTATTTGCTTGAAAACCCCTAGAACCCTTTGTAGAAATCATTAAAGAGATTGTAGTGTAATAGAAGTCCTTCACTGGTGACCAAAGAGCCAAATCTGGCACTCAGCTCTATGTTGTGTGGTCACACACACCTTTTATTTTAACTTTTTAATTCGATGCCAACCTCTAAAAGCCTGAATTTCTGGCTTCTCTTGAAAATTTGGAGAATCTGATAAAACGAAAAGTGCCCACCGCACCTGTTAGATAGGGGCATGCATTCTCTAATTTGCTGTGTCCTCTTGCCCTCGCTGTTGTTTTGCTTATATTTGATTTGCTCCATTTTGATTGGTCCTTCTAGGTATTTGAGCCCTAAAACAGAGGACTAATATTTTTAACAAAAGCAGCAAAAGGGGATAAATGTTAAGAAATATTGATCAGAGAAGAAATTTGTTTTCCAAAAGAAAAGCAGAAATTATAAGAGATATATTAAAAAATCCAGTAGAAATTGGGCAGATCAGCCAGTTATTGTGGAAAGGGAGTCAGATCTCATGAGAAGTAACTGAAATAACAAAAAGGTAAAACAGGCTATATTATGGGATAGCTTACACTCTTTCAACCAGAATAGCGGAGGCAGTCAAGAACCAAGTGAAGGTGCTGTCAAAGTAAAATCTTTATCAAAGCTCGCCTGTATTTAGGATCTCCTCTCTCGTTTGATCTTATACAATGGCATCATAAAGAAAACATATTTTGCAAATGAAGTCATTAATAATTTGAGGATGGCTCATCCCTGGTTGAGATAGCTCCACATTAAATATCTGAAGAGGATGTGGAAAGAATTTGTGTCAGAGGCAAAGAACAACATCTTGAAGAACATCTGACTTACATGCCAAAGAGGTAACCTGAGCCTCGATGCTTCAGATGGCTTCATGGCACTGCTGTGATCTTGTCAAACTCAAAAAATTACTGATGTTTATAAAGAAACCTCTGAAATCTGGAGCTCAGCTCTGAAATAAAGCAGGGAGATGCTCACTCTCCTGGGTTCCTGTGTAAGGTTTGAAGCAATCTAGAGACAAGTTCTCAGACTACTCTGTCTGTCCTTACCATCATCCTGGAGGGCTGGGCTGTCCAAGAACATACGAACATAGACAAGAGCATAGTATATAAACTGACTGCTTCTAGACTCTGAAACACTGAACTTCAAGGGCTGTCTCTGAGGATTTTGCCCTTGGACTGGAACCATGCCTCACACAACCACCTGTGCTGATCTAGAAAGGATGTTACATTCAGTTCACTACATTTTATTTTTTCACTAAATCCCCTTTAAAGATTTATTGAACGTGTTGGAGAGGAAGTTAGATAAGAAAGTCTTTGAAAACTCTTCTTAAGATAAAATTTAGGGTGACTTCTGCCACTAGGAAGATAGAGTAGATATAATTCCCCTATTCCTCCCACGAAGTACAACTGAAAAACCCTGGACTCTGTATATAAAACAAACATAAGTAGATTCTGAAAAGTCAAAAGAAAAAGGCAGATCAGTCAGGTGGGGGGCCTTACTACAGGGATGGCGTTTGGCTTCCCCCACCAAGTCTCCATTAATACCACAGTGGGAGTGACCTGATTACTCCTGGGCAAGGGTAAAAGTCCTGATTTCCTAATGGGCCTCTGCCACCACTCCAGTAGAGACAAGGGGATGCCTTGTTACTTTCCTGCCAATTAGGGGCAGAAGATTAGGTTTCTCATTGGTTTCTATTGATAACACAGGGAAGAGCTCACTGCCAACAGTGGAAATGAAAGTCCCAGCATCTTCAATGGCTTTCTCTGCTATCATCCTTGCAGGGATGTAGGGAGCTTTGTCACAGCCTCACAAGGATAGAAGTGTGTGATCCTCACTGAGTCTTTCTTGATGTCAATAAGATGACACCACGTTTTCAGTTGGAGTAGTGCAGTTACTATGTAAAAATTTTTGGCCTTGCTAGGCTCCTGCTTTTCTGGCCCTGTAGGTAGAGTAAATAAGCTTTTGTTTGGGCTTTTTATGTCCATGTCTGTTGGCATTTCTGGGTTGCCAGCTTCTTCAACTCCAAATTTGGAATACATGAGGCAGAAAGAAAACCCAAGTGTTACAGAACAAATAGTGTCTCCCAAATAGTTATGTCCACTTGGAACCTCAGAATATGCTTTTATTTGAAAATATTGTCTTTGCAGATGAATTCAAGTTAAGTTGAGTTTATACATGATTAAGGTGAACTCTTATCCAATATGACTAGAGTCCTTACAAGAAGAGAGAATACAGAGATACAAAAAGACAGAGATTGTAAAGGGAGAAATAAAACCATTCCCATTTGCAGATAAGATGGTTGTCTGTGTGGAAACTCCAAAGGCATCTACAAAAATAAAAAGTAAAAAATCTCGAACTAATAAATGCATTCAACATGGCTGAAGGATGCAAGATTAACATAACAGCAATCTATTGCTGTATACTAGCAATAAACACATAGACATCAGAATTGAAAATACAGTACCATTTATAACTGCTAAAAATAAAATATTCATGTGTAAACATAACAAAACATATACAGGACTTGTAAGCTGAAAACTACACAACACTGACGAAAAAAATCAAAGGTTATTTATAAAAATGAAGAGAAATACTGTGGTAATGTATTGAAGTATCAATAAAGTTCTCAATTCTCAAAAATTGATATGTAAGTTTAATTGAGTTCCTGTAAAAATCCAAGCAAGATTTTTTTGCAAATGTGTACAAGATTACTCTAAAATGTGTATTGAAAACCAAAGCAACTAGAATAGCTAAAACAATTTTGAAAAAATAAGAATAAAGTGGGACGACTGCTCTTTCTGATTGCAAGACTTTTATAGCTATAGTAATCAACACTGTGTATGGTATTGGGAGACTAGACAAATAGATCAATGGAAAAGAATAGAGAACTCAGAAATAGACACAATAGACACAAATTTGCCCAATAAATTTCTGATAAAGGCACAAAAGTAATCCCATGGAGGAAGATAGCCTTTTCAGCATATGATGTGGAAACAATTGCAAATAAATAAATAAAACTTGTGCTACATCTCATATCTTATACAAAACTAACTCCTCCTGGATGATTGACCAAAATACGAAATGTAAAACTGTAAAACTTAAGAAAAAAGAAAGGAATTTATTTTTTATATTTATGTTTTCATTTTTAAAATTTTTAATTTTGGTGGGTACATAGTAGGCTTCTATATCTATGAAGTACCTGAAAGATTTGATTATAAGTATACAATACATAATAATCACATCATGTAGAATGGGTTACCCATCCCCTCCAAGCATTTATCTTTTGTGTTACAAATAATCCAATTATACTCTTTTACTTATTTTAAAATCTATAATTAAATTATTGTTGACTATGGTCACCCTAATGTGATATTAAATACTAGGTCTTATTCATTCTTTTTAACTATTTTTTTCTATCCATTAACCATCTCCCCTCCCCATCATCACCTCACTATTCTTCCTAGTCTCTGATAACCATCTTTATACTCTCTATTTCTATAAGTTCAATTGTTTTGAATTTTAGATCCCACAAATAAGTGATAACATGCAATGTTTGTCTTTCTGTGCCTGGCTTATTTTACTTAGCATAATGACCTCCAGTTCCAGTCATCTTGTTGCAAATGACAGGATCTCATTCATTTTTATGGCTGAACAGTATTCCATTGTGTATAAGTACTACAATTTCTTTATCCATTTATCTGTGATGGGCACTTAGGTTGCTTCCAAATCTTAGCTATTGTGAACAGTGCTACAACAAACATGGAAGTGCAGATGTCTGTTCAAGATACTGGTTTCCTTTATTTTGGTGTAAGCAAAGTAGTGAAATTGCTAGATCCTATGGTTGTCCTATTTTTAGATTTTTTTTTGAGGAACCTCCAAACTGTTCTCCATAGTGGCAGTACTAATTTACATTCCCACCAACAGTGTTTGAGGGTTCCTTTTTCCCCACATCTTCACCAACATTTGTTGCCTGTCTTTTGGATATAAGCCATTTTAACTGGAATAAAATGATATCTCTTTGTTTTGATTTACATTTCTCTGATGATCAGTGATGTCGTATGTCTTTTCATATGCCTGCTTGTCATTTGTATGTCTTCTTTTGAGAAATATATACTTAAATATTTTACTGATTTTTAAAATCTAATTATTAAATTTTCTGTATGGAGTTTGAGCTCCTTATATATTTGGGTTATTAATCCCTTGTGAGATGGGTAGTTTGCAAATATTTTTTCTCATTCCGTGAGTTGTCTCATCACTTTGTTGACTGTTTCTCTTTGCTGTACAGAGTCTTGTTTAACTTGATGTGATCCCATTTTTCCATTTTTGCCTTGGTTACCTGTGCTTGTGAGGTACTGCACAAGACATGTTTGCCCAGACTAATGTCCTGGAGAGTTTCCCCCATGTATTCTGATAGTAGTTATACAATTTTGGTTCTTAGATTTAAGCCTTTTATCCATTTTAATTTGATTTTTGCATACAGAAAGAGGTTGAGTTCTAGTTTCATTCTTCTACATAGAAACATTCAGTTTTCCCAGTACCATTTATTAAAGAGACTGTATTTTTTCCATTGTATGTACGTTCTTGGAAACTTTGTTGAAGATGAGTTAACTGTAGGTGTGTGGATTTGTTTCTGGATTCTCTATTCTTTTGATTTATGTTGTCTGTTTTTATGCCAGTACCATACTGTTTTGGTTACTATAGCTCTTTAGTATAATTTGAAGTCAGGTAATGTGATTCCTACAGTTTTCTTTTTCTTTGTGCTTAGGAGACTTTTGTCTATTCTGGGTCTTTAATGTTTCCATATAAATTTTAGAATTCTTTTTCTGTTTCTGTGAAGAATATCACTGGCATTTTGATAGGGACTGCACTGAATCTGTAGAATGCTTTGGATAACATGAACGTTTTAATACTATTGATTCTTCCAGTCCATAAACATGGAATATCTTTTTATTTTTTGGTGTCCTTTTCAATTTCTTTCAACGATGTTTTATAGTTTTTATTATAGGGATCTTTTACTTTTTTGGTTAATTACTAAGTATTTAACTTTATATGTGGCTATTGTGAATGGGATTGCTTTTTTATTTCTTTTCCAGATTGTTCACTATTGGCTTATAGAAATGCAACTGATTTTTGGAATGTTGATTTTGTATCCCACAACTACTCAACTTGTTTATTAGTTCTAACAGTTCTTTTGTGGAGTCAAGGTTTTTCCAAATATATCCCTGCAAGCAAGGATAATTTGACTTCTTCCTTTCCAATTTGAATGCTTTCTATTCATTTCTCTCATCTGATTGCTCTAGCTAGTATTTCCAGTGTCTGTTGAGTAACAGTGGTGAAAGTTGGAATCCTTGTCATGTTCCAGATCTTAGAGAAAGGGGTTTCAGTTTTTCCCCATTCAGTTTAATACTAGTTGTGGGTCTGTCATATGTGGCTTTTATTATGCTGAGATATATTTTTTCTATCCAGTTTTTTGAGAGTTTTTAATCATAAAAATATGTTGAATTTTATTAAATGCTCTTTCAACATCAATTGAAGTGATCATATTGTTTTTGTCCTTCATTCTGTTGATATGATGTATCACATTGATGATTTGCATATGGTGAAGAATCCTTGCATCCCAGGAATAAATTCTACTTGGTCACAATGAATAGTATTTATAATATATTGTTTAATTTGATTTGGTTTGCTAGTATTTTGTTGAAGATTTTTGCATCAATATTCATCATGGATATTGGCCTGTAGTTTTCTTTTCTTTTCTTTTTCATGTGTTTTTGGTTTTTGTGTCAGGGCCTCATAGAATGAGTTTGAAAGTATTCTCTTCTCCTCTGTTTTTTGGAATAGTTTGAGTAGGATGTTATTAGTTAAGTATTTGGTAGAATTCAAGAGTGAAGTCACTGGGACCCAGGCTTTTCTTTAGTGGGAAATTTTGTATTATGGCTTTGATCTTGTTACTTGTTATTGATCTGTTCAGAATTTAGATTTCTTCTGGTTCTATCTTGATAGGTTGTATGTGTATAGCAATTTGTCCATTTCGTCTAATTTTTTCCCAATTTATTGGCATATAGTTGTTCATAGTATTCACTAATGATCCTTTCAACTTCTGCAGTATCAGTTGTAATGTCTAATGTCTCCTTTTTCATCTCAGATTTTATTTATTTGAATCTTCTCTATTTTTTTCCTTAGTCTGGCTAAAGGTTTGTCTATTTTGTTTAACTTTTCAAATAAACAAACTTTTTGTTTCATTTATCTTTTGTATTGTTTTTCTTCAATTTTATTTATTTTTGCTCTGATCTTAATTATGCCTTTTCTTCTACTAATTCGGGTTTGGTTTCCTCTTTTCTAGTTCTTTCAGACACATAAGTCGATTGTTTCTTTGAAGTTTTTTTTTCTTTTTTGATGTAGGCACTTGTGGCTATAAACTCCTCTTAGAACTATTTTTGCTGTATCTCATAGGCTTTGGTTTGTTGCACTTTCATAATCATTTGTTTCAAGAAACTTTTCAATTTCTTTCTTAATTTCTTCAATGGCCCACTAGTCATCCAGAACTATATTGTATAACTTCTATCTATTTGTCTAGTTTCCAAAATTCTTCTTGTTATTGATTTTCATTGTGGTCAGTGTAGATGTTTGCTATTATTTAATTTTTTTAATGTTTTATGACTTGCTTTGTGACCTAACATATGGTCTATCCTTGAGAATGATCCATGTGTTGAGGAAAAGAATGTGTATTCTGCAGCCATTGGATGAAATGTTTTGTAAATATCAGGCTTATTTGGTCTATAGTGAAGATTAAATCAGATTTTTTTTTTATTTTCTGTTGGAAAGTATGTCCATTGTAGAAAGTGGGGTGTTGAAGTCTCCAGCTATCATGATATTGGGGCCTATCTCTCTCTTCAGCTCTGACAATATTTGCTTTATATATCTGGGTGCTCCAGTGTTGGGTGCATATATATTTATAATTGTTATTATCTTATTGCTTAATTAATCTCTTTATCATTATATACTGTATCAGGCCATTCTTGCATTGCTGTAGAGAAATACCTGAGACTGGGTAATTTATACAGAATGGAAGGTTAGCAGGCTAACGACTTTGCAAGCTGTATAGGAAGCATGATACTGACATATGCTTGGCTTCTGGAGAGGCCTTAAGAAACTTACAATCATGGCAAATGCAAAGAGAAGCAGGCATGTCACATGGCCAGAGCAGGTGTAAGAGCAAGGGGAGACATGCTACGCACTTCGAAATGACCAGATCTCATGAGAACTCACTCTCTATTGCCAAGACAGTGCCAAGAGAAATGGTGCTAAACCATTCATGAGAAATCTGCCCCCATGATCCACTCACCTCCCACCAGGCCCCACCTCCAATATTAGGCATTACATTTCAATATGAGATTTGAGTGGGGACACACATCCAAACTATATCATACAGTGACCTTCTTTTCCTTTTCTTTTACTTTTTGTTTTGAAATCCACTGTCTCTGACATAAGTATAACTATTCCTGCTCTTTTATGGTTTACATTGGTATGGAATATCTTTTTTCATCTTATTTTCAGTCTATATGTGCCTTAATAGGTGAAGTATATTTATTGTAGGCAACAGATTATTGGGTCTTCTTTTTCTATCCATTCAGTCACACTATGTCTTTTGATTGGTGAGTTTAGTCCATTTACATTTAAGTTATTAAATTATTATTAAGTGTATTAATAATAAACTTAATAATAAGTAAGAACTTTTATTATTGATTAAGTAAGAACTTATTCCTGCCATTTTATTGATAAGTAAGGACTTATTTTGTTATTCATTTTCTGGTCTTCTCTTCCTCCTTTCTTTTCTTTCTGTCTTTTAGTAAAGGTGATTTTCTCTGGTGACATGATTTAGTTTCATGCTTTTTATTTTTTTGTGTACCTGCTATATGTTTTTTGGTTAGAGGTTAAAATGAGGATTGCAAATACTATCTTATAACACGTTATTTTAAGCTGGTTACAACTGAAAATATTTTGCATATACTAACAAACATACAAACAAGCAAGAAGAAAACTAATAGGCTCTATGCCTTAATTTTATCCTTCATTTTTTAACTTTTTGTTGCTTCTATTTATATCTTATTTTATGGTCTATGTCTTGAAAAGTTGTTGCAGTTATTATTTTAGAATGGTTCGTCTTTTAGACTTTCTTTTTAAGATGAGTAGTTTGCACACTACAATTACAGTGTTATAATATTCTGTATTTTTCTGCATACTTACTATTAACAGTGAGTTTTGTAGCTTCAGATGATTTCTTTATAGCTCATTAGTGTCCTTTTCTTTCTGATTGAAGTACTCTCTTGAGTATATCTTGTAGAATAGGTCTGATGTTGATTAAATCTCTCACCTTTTGTTTTTCCTTCATGTTTCTCACCTTTTTTTTCCTCCTTCATGTTTGAAGCATACTTTTGCCCAATATATTATTCAAGGGTAAGCTTTTAATTTTTTTTCCTTTAGCACTTTAAATATGTCATGCCACTCTTTCTTGGCCTGTTAGGTTTTCTTCTATGGAAAAACTGCTGCCAGAAGTATTGGATCTCCATTCTCTTGCTGCTTCTTGGATCCTTTTTTAATCTTTGATCTTTGGGAGTTTGATTATCAAATGCCTTGAGGTTGTCTTCTTTGGGTTAAATCTGCTTGGTGCTCTACAACCTATTTGTACTTAAATATTGATATCTTTTTCTAGGTTTAGGAAGTTCTCTCTTATTATCTCTTTGAATCAACTTTCTACCCCTATCTCTCTACCACCTCTTTAACACCAGTAACTCTAAGATTTGCCCTTTTAAGGCATTTTCTATGCTGTAGATATGCTTCATTTTTAATCTTTTTTATTTTATCTCCTCTGATATTGTATTTTCAAATAGCCTGTCTTCAAGCTCACTAATTCTTTGTTCTGCTTGATCAGTTCTGCTATTAAAAGACAGATATATTCTTTAGTATCCCAATTGCAATTTTCAGCCACAGAATATTTGCTTGATTATTTTTAATTATTTCAATTTCTTGTTAAATTTGTCAGATTTAATTCTAAATTTTTTCTCTATGTTATTTTGAATTCCTTTGAATTTCCTCAAAACAGCTATTTTGAAATCTCTGTATGAAAGGTTACATATCTCAGCTTCTCCCCCTGGTGCCTTATTTAGTCCATTTGGTGAAGTCCTGTTTCCCTTGATGGTCTTGATACTTACAGATGTTTGTCTGTGTGTTATCATTGAAGAGTTAGACATTTATTGTATTCTTCTCTGTCTGGGTTTCTTTGTATTTGTCATTCTTGGGAAGGCTTTTCAGATATTCAAATTGACTTGAGAGTTGTAATCTAAGCTATATCTGTTTTAGGGTTTACCTTATGCCTAGTAATGCTGTGGGTCTTGCAAACTCATAGAAGTCCTGCCTTGATGGCCTTGAAAAAGACCCAGAAGAATTATATGGATTACCAGGCAAAGACCTTTGTTCTCTTCTCTTACTTTTTCCAAAACAGAGCCTCTCTCTCTCTGTTCTGAGCCACCCGAAGCTGGGGCTAGAGTAACACAAGCATCCCTGTGGCCACCAGCCCTAGAATTTCACTTGGTTAGAGCTAAAGCCAGCACAGCACTGGGTCTTGGCCAAGGCCTGCTGTAACCACTTTCTGGTTACTGCCTATGTTTATTTAAGGTCCTAGGGCTCTACAATCTTCCCAGGTGGTAAAGCCAGCCAAGACTGTGTCCTTCCCTTTAGGGCAGTGAGCTCCCCAAGGTACTGAACAGGTCTTTGATGTTCTGTTACACTATGGCTGAGCTGGCACTAAAACCATAAGACGGAGTCCTTCCCCCACTTTCCCCCCCTTTTGAAAGGCAGAGGAGCCTAACCCCTTAGCCACTGCTGCCACAGACCCACAGAGAGTACTGTGAGACTACTGCCAATATTCCCCTAAGGCCCGAGGACTCTTCAGTCAGCTTATGGTGAATTGTACTTGGCCTGGGACTCACTCTTCAGATCACTGGGTTCCCCTCAGGCCCACAGCAGGTCTAGAAATAATGTGATGGAAGATTATCTTTGAAATCTGAGGCTGGGCATCAAGTTCTTAAACATGATTCCAAAAGCAGCATGATCCACAAAAAAGGAAAAATTTTGCCCATTTTTAAATTGCGATTTTTTTTCCTATTCAGTTGTTTGAACTTCTTACATATTCTGATTATTAATCCTTTATAAGATGGATAGTTTGCAAATATTTTCTTCTACTTTGTGAGCTGTCTCTTTGCTTTTTTTTTCCTATGCTATGCAGGAGGTTTTTAACTTGATATAATTTCATTTGTCCATTTTTGCTTTGGTTGCATGAGCTTTTGAGATCTTACTCAAGAACTCTTCACAAAGACCAATGTCTTGTGGTGTTTCTACAAAGTTTTCATGTAGTGTTTTCTTAGTTTCAATCCTTGGATTTAACTCTTTTATTCATTTTGCTTTGACCTTTGTATATGGCATGAGATAGGATTCTAGTTTCATTCTTCTGCATATGGATAGCCAGTATTCCCAGAATAATTTGAAGAGACTGTCCTTTCCCCAGTGTATTTTCTTGGACATTTTTTTTGACAGCATCACACTCTGTCACCCAGACTGGAATGCAATGGTCCAATCTCGGCTCACTGCAATCTTCACCTCCTGAGTTTAAGCTATTCTCCTGCCTCAGCCTCCTGAGTAGCTGGGATTATAGGCACGTACCACAATGCCCAGCATTTTTGTATTTTTTTAGTAGAAACAGGGTTTCACCATGTAGGTCAGGCTGGTCTCAAACTCCTAAGCTTGTGATCTGCCCACGTTGGCCTTCCAAAGTGCTGTGATTACAGGTGTCAGCCACTGCACCTGGCCTTCTTGGCTCTCTTGTCACAAAATAAGTTAATGGTAAATGCATAGATTTCTGGGTTCTCTATTCTGTTCATGTGTCTGTTTTTATGCTACCATGCTGTTATGACTAGTATAGCTTTGTAGTATAATTTGAAGTGGGTTTGAATAAACATTTATTAAGGGAAGATATACAAGTGACCAACTAGTATATTAAAAAGTCCTCAACATTACTAATCATCAGAGTAATGCAAATCAAAACTACAATAAGATATCATCTCACCCCAGTTAAACTGGATTTTATCTAAGAGACAGGTAATAACAGATGCTGGTGAAGATGTGGAGAATGAGGAACCTTTATATACTGTTGGTAGGAATGTATCTTACTATAGAGAACAGTAAACAGATTCCTCCAGAAGCTAAAAATAGAATTACCTTATAATCCAGCAATCCCACTGCTGGTATATATCCAAAAGAAAAAAAAATCAGTATATTAAAGAGCTATGATGCAGCCCCAATCCCTGTTGCTCTGAACAAAGAGGGACGAATGCTGGAATAAAGATAAAGATAAAATAGTATATTTGGAAGAAGAGGTCGGGGGCTCCTTGCTTCTAGTGAACAAGGGCCCTGAGCTTTTAGCTCCCTTCATATTTATTGAGGAAAGGATAAGGGGAGAAGGGGGTGGTTGTCAGACAGCTGCTTGATTCAGTGCGGGCTTGCATGGCTGCATTTTCTGAACAGTAGTCTCCAGATGTTCCAGTAGATAACCTCAAAGAACACGGCTCCAGGGAGTGATTGCACTCAGCATACCTTCTGGTGACAGGAATAGCCATGAGTTTGCCTATGCCCTGCATTAATGATTAACATTTTGCTGTTTGATCATATTGCCTCCAGTGGAATGATGAGTTAGTCATGACCCACAGGCCTTTGGCTCCCTACATTTCCCCCTTTCTATTTAGGTATTAATTGAATGAATGTAAGGCCAGGCTGGACAGCTCTCATTTTCTGATTGGCAGTCCATCTGATTTTACAGACTACAAACAGAAAACAGAGGCAGAACAACATTATTCCAAGAACTGCATATGAGATGTTAATGTGGTGCTTTATGTAGGTCCAAGGATTAAGGCTCTCTAGGCCTTGCTGGAATTCTATCCAGTCTTCTAAAGAAGGCTGAAACTCTTGAGTTTGCTTATTTAAATAAGGAATTCTGTTTTGTAATTTGCCAATATCAAAGGTGATGTTGGGTGTGAAAGCTCCCTGCAAATGGGCTTTCAAAAGGTCACATGGATACTTACTTTGGTTATATTCTAATTTTGTTACACAAATATGAGTGTGATTAAAATGACAGCAGAATTGCTGTTGCAATTGTAAGATTTATACTTGTTCTCCTAACCCTAGAACTGTGGATTTCAACATAGCCACTTCAGTTTGTAACTCAGTGTTAATTTTATTCTGAAGTAGCCACACTTTGTTGGCTGTATGTGTCCAGTTCTCTATGTACTGAGCCATTTGAACAGAACTATGCAAAGCTACAGAGGACATCACAACAGAAGTTATTAGTGCGACCAAGGAAACAATAGCAAATATTATCATGCCTAAGGCTCTACGGGTGTGATGAGAAAGCTGAGTTAGAAGTTGTTTCACGAAGTGCAAAGCAGGGGTGGCAGCCTAAGGCTTGGACAGGTAAATGGGAATCCATAGCCCAGGGTTGCAGCCCAAAATTATTAAAGTAGAGATATTACGTGTTTGCAATGTGCTATGATTAATGCAGTGATATAACTGGCAAGATTTACAGTTCAATTGGGTATTGTTTACCTGGAGCTGGTCCTTCTTAGCTGCCAAAAAGACATAAGGATTAAAAACAAAAATCATAAATTGAGCGGTGGTATTGTTTACAAATGTAAGGTTAAGACAATGTTGCTTACTATTGCTATTATTGCATAGTATCCCAACCCAGATGCTGCCATTCATAAATAGGAGTGCTGCCTTCCATAGTGTCTCTTGGACTGGTCCTTTCCTCTCTAGATAATGCCACTGAGGAAGAGGTGAGCTAAAGCCTGCTCCTTGCCAAGCAATCTGGGCAGCAGACTGGGATTGGATCCCGGTGTAGTATAAAGAAGCAGCATTAAAAGTTTGCCACTAATGCCAGTGAAGTTTGTGCCGTGATTTCTGATTTTCATCTTTTCCATATAGTTGACCTTTAGGTCACCAATCCACAATGTCTGCAGTTAACATAGATTGTTTTCTAGTCAGTGGGCCAAGACACTGGTTCCACGAAGCAGGGCAGAAAGTATCGAAGGGAATCCATTCCATACAGTCAGCACAATTGGGGTGATTGGACTGGGAATGGTTGGTTAGCATACCAATTACATTAATACAACCAAGACTTAATAGGTACATGTCTTTTCCATAGCGACTCAACCATTCTTGAGCTTGAGTTATAAAGACAGCTATGGTTGAGTGACATCTTTGTAGTGTCAAGGGGAGTCCTTCTTGTGGGGCAGTATAATTAATGACATTGTTCTGAGAGTCTAACTCTTCTATTTCAGGGGGAGTTAGGGGTCCTGTAGTCCATGCTCCCTGATCATGATATATCTCGGGGAGTGTCACTCCAAAGTACAGTTTGTACTACTGGGGGATTGGGAACATATCCCCAATATGCTTTTGCCTCTGCACAGCGAAAACATACTGCACAGGACATTATGGCTAACATGGCCAAGAACTTGGAATCAAGGGTTTTTGCCTGGCCTTGATGCTCCAATAGTTTCTCAGCTTTCTGTTGGTTTTCTTGAGTTGCCCCCAGCTTATGGTGATTGACGTCATTGTGACTCCAATTGGCCTTCTCTCTGTCTTTGCACTCAGGCTCAGCTGGCTCATGGCTTGTACAAGAGGGACTAGGCCCATGGTTGTCCACCTGGGGTTTCTCCAGTCTCCCATTGTCCTCCAGTCTCCCATGGTCGCATGAACCTTGAGGGCACCCACACGGTTTGTTCATCTCCTGTAAAAACAAGCATACCCTCATCCCCACGTTAATAAATCCACTGGACCTTTCCATTATCCTTCTTCCGGGGATTTCCATAACATTTTTGGATAAACTTTTTCCTTTCCTCTAACACTTTCCAATGTCTTTCTGCTGGAGTCTTACCATCCGTATCAGGAGTCAAAAAAATTAAATAAGGCTAAATTTAGTTTTGTTTGAGGTGGTAAATGGTCTCCTATTCCTCCTTTCTGTTTATTCAACATACGTTTTAATGTTTGATGTGCCCGCTCTAAAATGCCTTGTCCTCTAGGATTATAAGGAAGTCCTGTTTTATGGGTTATAGCCCAAAGCTGTAAGAAATTTTGAAAAACCTGACTAGTATAAGCAGGTCCATTGTCAGTTTTTAATTGTTTAGGAATCCCCATATGAACAAATGATGACAGACAATGTCACTGTACATGACCAGCTGTCTCAGCTGTTTGGCATGTAGCATGCAGCATATGAGAATAACTGTCCATAGCCACATGAACATAGCTAAGCTTGCCAAAGGCTGCAATATGTGTAATATCCATTTGCCAGGTTTCATTTGGAGCCAAATCTTGTGGGTTACAGCCTTCTACAGGTGTGGCTCCAGGGACATGCTGGCAAGTAGGAGAGGCTTGTATTATAGCCCTAGCTTGTCTGCAAGACAAGTGAAACATGCGAGTAAGAGCAGAAGTATTGTGGTGCAGTAGCGCATGAGAGGCTTGAGCTTGCTGAAATACAGATCCCATCAATTTATCTGCTCTATCATTACCTAGAGATAGTGGTCCAGGAAGTTGTGTGTGAGAGTGAATATGAGAAATATGAAAAGCAGCTGTGTAAGAGGGAATAGCTTGTTGAAGTCTTAGAAACAAGCAGTTCTGTTTCTAGGGTACATTTAATTGTAGCAGTTTCTATGTGACTGGCTACATTTAAAAAAATCAGCTGAATCACAGACAGTGTTGATAGGATCTGAAGCTGTGAGCTGTAAAACCTGAATGACTACAATTAACTCTGAGCTGAAACCCCAGAAGTCATTATTGTTTGAGTATGTTTAGGTCCATAAATAACTGTATGACCTTTGGAAGAGCCATCAGTAAAATAAGTCTGGCCACCTGAAATAGGCTTGTGATGAGTAATCACAGAAGAATGAAAGAATGGACTTTATAAAACTGCAAAATTTTGTCTGAGGGTTAGTGGTTGTCTATTATTCCCACGAAGTTTGCAAAAGTGATTTGCCATGCAATTGACATTTCCCAAGCTGTGGCTTGTTGCTGAGTGTCTAAGGGGACAATAATTTTGTCTGGATCCTATCCCGTAAGCATCT
Organism: Symphalangus syndactylus; assembly: GCF_028878055.3. Classification (NCBI taxonomy): domain Eukaryota; kingdom Metazoa; phylum Chordata; class Mammalia; order Primates; family Hylobatidae; genus Symphalangus; species Symphalangus syndactylus. Next base: position 56,343,221 of record NC_072441.2, on the reverse strand, counting down.
TTGACCTATGCCTATCTATTGTCACAATTTGTGTAATTAAAGAAAGATAGACTTGCCAGGTTTTGACTGTTTGATTAGGTAGAAAGAGCCATTCTATTACTGTTACAGATTTGTCTAAGCATTGGCCTAGAAGTCCTGTTGGAGTGTGGGGGGTAGGAAGAACAAACAAAAGCAAAGTTTGGTGTGGCTCTAGCCATGAGGAATGTCATTATTGAAACATCTGCTGTATAAGCTGTAACTCTGCTTTGGCCTCTTTGCTCAATTGCCACTGGGAATTTAATGAAGAATCTCCTTGCATGGTTTAACCTGTCTGTCCAGGTATTGATACCAGGTTAGAGTTTCCTTGTAGGAATTCTCCTAAACTTTTCCACTCTAATATCCCATATCTTCAACATTTTAAATCCTGGGTTATCAGAGTTTATATTTGTAGGTCTCATATCCCATGCTGTAAGAAAGTCTCGACCCCATAAATTGATAGCCTTATTTGCAACATAAGGCTGGAAAGTACGTGATTATCCATCTGGACCAAGACAAGGTAAAATCTCAGCACTCTGTTGAACACTTTGATCTGCTCCTACTCCCACTAAGGATGTGGACGTTAGTCTGAGAGGCCATGCTGGGGGACCAGTCCTTACAGGATATTACTGACACATCAGCTCCTGTGTCCATAAGCCCATAAAATGTCTTTCCTTTAATTCTTTTTTTTTTTATTTTAAGATCACGTCAAGAAGATTTGAAAAAAAATCATACAGAGAGTTTCCATATACCCTTCATTCAGCTTCCTCTATGTTAACATCTTACATAACCAATGCATTTATCTCTAAGAAACTACCATAGGAACAATGCTATTAAACTACAGATGTTTTATTATTATCATTATAGTTTAAGTTTTAGGGTACATGTGCACAACGTGCAGGTTAGTTACATATGTATACATGTGCCATATTGGTGTGCTGCACCCATCAACTCGTCATTTAACATTAGATATATCTCCTAATGCTATCCCTCCCCCCTCCCTCCACCCCACAACAGGCCCCAGTGTGTGATGTTCCCCTTCCTGTGTCCATGTGTTCTCATTGTTCAATTCCCACCTATGAGTGAGAATGTGCAGTGTTTGGTTTTCTATCCTTGCGAAAGTTTGCTGAGAATGATGGTTTCCAGCTTCATCCATATCCCTACAAAGGACATGAACTCATCATTTTTTATGGCTGCATAGTATTCCATGGTGTATTTGTGCCACATTTTGTTAATCCAGTCTATCATTGTTGGAAATTTGGCTTGGTTTCAAGTCTTTGCTATGGTGAATAGTGCCACAATAAACATAGGTGTGCATGTGTCTTTTTTTTTTTTTTTGAGACGGAGTCTCACTCTGTTGCCCAGGCTGGAGTGCAGTGGTGCAATCTCGGCTCACTGCAGGCTCCACCTCCTGGGTTCATGCCATTCTCCTGCCTCAGCCTCCTGAGTAGTTGGGACTACAGTCGCCCACCACCATGCCAGGTTTTTTTTTCCTTTTTGTATTTTTAGTAGAGACGAGGTTTCACCGTGTTAGCCAGGATGGTCTCGATCTTCTGACATCATGATCCGCCCGCCTCGGCCTGCCAAAGTGCTGGGATTACAGGCATGAGCCACCGCACCTGGCCTATGCGTGTGTCTTTATAGCAGCATGATTTATAATCCTTTGGGCATATACTCAGTAATGGGATTGCTGGATCAAATGGTATTTCTAGGTCTAGATCCCTGAGGAATCACCACATTGACTTCCACAATGGTTGAACTAGTTAACAGTCCCACCAACAGTGTAAAAGCATTCCTATTTCTCCACATCCTTTAATTCATACTACACAGATGGGTCTATTGGAGGCTATGAGTTGGGATATATAGATTTCTCATGTAGTTGTGCCCCAAACCCTTTATTTCCTCATTTCTCCTTTCGTGGAGAAGGGTGTAATTTGCAGGGAATAAGCAATAGTTGAGCAATATATTCTTCCACTTCAAAAACTTAAAGATTTTGTGATATTAAATCTACATGAATTTCTCCTTCATAATCAGAGTCAGCTACTCCTGGGACTACAGTAATGCCTTGCAAGTTAAGGGGCTTTTACCTAAAATTAGTCCTGCTGATAAAGGTCCCCAAATGCCAGTGGGAACTTTGGTAGGTTTGTCTCCTCTAACTAATGTAATTCTTTCTTTGATTAGGAGATCTAATCCTGCACTTCCTGGTGTTCCTGGAGTGAGGGAATCAATGTTTCTCCTGGGACCCAATCCGGAAACAGGGTGTGGCCTGGACTGGGAATGCCCTCACTGTTTGTGGGGCCTGAGTCCAGGCCTCCTTCTCATTTCCTGACAAGGGGGTGCTATTTTGATGAAATTTTGAGCGGCGTTGATTAGCCCAGTGATTTCCTTTGTTACAGCGAGGACAGAGTCCTGGCATTTTTTTCTGCTGTGGTGTGGAGGAACTACATTATAAAATCCTTGCCGTCCTCAGATCTGGTGGCATTCCTTTTTAAATGTCCAGTTTTTCCACAGTTATAACATTTTCCCATTTTAGAATTTGACCCTTGGCTCTTTTTAGATTTGTCAACTGCTAAATTAGTCATTGCTTGCACTAACATTGCAGAGTGTTGAAGCTCAGTTCCTACATCCTGACAAGCTCTGAGAAAATTTCCCAAATTTTTTGTACACCTCATTGGTGCCAGTGCACATTTACAATCCACATTTGCATTCTCAAAAGCTAAAGTTAAGGTTAGCATTTCTGCATGAGTGGTATGAGGAATCTGAAGCTTCACTGCCTCTTGTAATCTTGTGAGAAAATGTGCATAGGATTCCTATGACCCTTGCATGATATATACAAAGGATTGTACTGGAACTCCCTCTTCTGGAATTGTGGCCCGGACACATTTAGCAGCCTGTGCACAATGCTGATAAGCAGCGTTTGGGAGTGTCATTTGATGTTCTAGGTCTGAATAAGGGCCATTACCTAACAGCATATCCTCTGTAATGTCTTCCTGTCCAGCAACACAGTTCTGTCTAGTCTGGTCTGCACAAATTTCTTTTCAATTTAAATTCCATGTCAGATATGCACTAGCAGACAAACACGTTTGAGCAAATGTTTTACATCAAAGGGTAGAAGGCACATAGCACCAAACACAGATTCTAGCAATTCTAAAGTGAATGGACTCTTTACTCCACTATTAGCTATACTAGCTTTTAATCCCTTCAATAACTTAAACTCTGATGGGGTGTGTTTATAAGTATACTGCTGTGGATTATTTGGATCAGGCCTTATGGAAATAGGAAAAGCACAAGGTTCTAAGGGCTCTCCAGCTATGGCAGCAGAGCCTAAAATTCTTTGTATTGGTGTCTCTATTTTTGCTACCGAAGGAGGTGGTACAGATGTTTCTGCTATTAGAGGGGGAGGTATAGGCAAATTTTTATCCTCCCTTTTCTGATTTTTTTTTTTTTTCAATTGGTGCTGTGGGTGGAAGAGCAGATTCTTTCAGATTTTTAGACTTAGAACATGACTGCTGCTGTCCAGCAGAATAAGAAGGAGACAATGGCAGAAGGACAGTACAAACTAAACTCCAAGTGGAGAAAACAGAAGGATCAACTTTAAGACCTTTCCGATGAGGCCATTTTAATCCTTCTCCTGCTCTGTCCTAATTTTCCACATCAAAAGTGCCTGTCTGTGGAAACCATGGGTTATTCATAATAACCTCCTGCAGAAGCTTAGTTAGTGTCTGCAAATTAACCTGAGTTCCAGACTGTCTCAACAGAACTTTAAGCAACTGCACGTTTTTCTTCAACAGACTAATTATGCCCCATGTTATCCTGATTCAGAAAACTTCTCGTTCCCAGTACTTCTTTACAGCACTGACCTTGTATCATTCCCAGTACCTCTTTAGGGCACTGAACAGTACTTCTTTAGGGCACTGTCCTTATATCTGCTGTTGGCAGACCCCTCCCGAGGTCCCCGTTCATCTTGTCAGTTTCACTTCCTCTGCTCCAGCAGACCTTCTTCATTCACGTCCTAGAAGTCCCTGTTCAGGTGCCAATTTGAAACAGCCCCAATCCCTGTTGGACTGAACAAAGGGGGACGAATGCAGGAATAAACATAAAGATAAAGGAGTATGTTTGGAAGAAGGGGTCAGGGGGCTCCTTGCTTCCAGTGAACATGGGCCCTGAGCTTTTAGCACCCTTTGTATTTATTGAGCAAAGGACATAGGGAGAAGGGGGTGGTTGTCAGTCAGTGCTTGATTTGGTGCAGGCTTGCATGACTGCATTCTCTGAACAGTAGTCTCCAGATGTTCCAGTAGATAACCTCAAGGAGCATGGTGCCAGGGAGTGATTGCACTCAGCATACCTTCTGGCGGCAGGAGCAGTCGTGAGTTTTCCCACATCCTGCATTCATGATAAACAGTTTGCTGTTTGATCATATAGCCTCCAGCAGAATGCTGGGTTGGTCATGACCCACAGGCCTTCTGCCACCCACAGAGATATCTGCACTCCCATGTTTATTGCTACACTGTTCACAATACCCAAAATATTGAATCAACCTAAAGCCTGTTAATAGGTGAATGGATAAATAAATGGTGGTACATATATACATAAAGGAATAATTTTTAGCTTTAAAAATAATTAAATCCTGTCTTGTCATGTGCAACAACGTAGATGGTACTGGAGGACATTATGTTAAGTGGAGTAAGCCAGACATAAAAACAAATATTGCCTGCACTCACTCATATTTGGAAGCTAAATAAACTCATGGAAATAGAATGATGGTTACGAGAGGCTGGGAAGTTTAATGGGGAAGAAGGGATTAAAATGGGATGTTTAATGGCTACAAAAATACAATTAGATAGAAGAAATAAGATCTAGGTTTGGTAGCACAATAAGGTGACTGTAGTTAACAATAACTTACTGGCTACAATTAGTCATTACTGGTAATCTTAGAAACAAAATGCTTGCTCCTTGATTGTTAGAAATAAAATGCTTGTTCTTCAGTGCTGCAAAGAAATAGCACTCAAACATTAATTTTCTCAGCAAGGCAATTTTTACTTCTTTTTTATTGGTATTTATTTTCTTTTTTAAATTTTTTTAATATATATATTTTATTATACTTTAAGTTCTAGTGTACACGTGCACAACATGCAGGTTTGCTACATATGCATACGTGTGCCATGTTGGTGTGCTGCACCCATTAACTTGTCATTTACATTAGGTATATCTCCTAATGCTATTCCTCCTCCCTCCCCACACCCCACCACAAGCCCTGGTGTGTGATGTTGAGTGAGAACATGCAGAGTTTGGTTTTGTCCTTGTGATAGTTTACTGAGAATGATGGTTTCCAGCTTCATCCATGTCCCTACAAAGGACATGAACTCATCCTTTTTATGGCTGCATAGTATTCCATGGTGTATATGTGCCACATTTTCTTAATCCAGTCTATCATTGTTGGAAATTTGGGTTGATTGCAAGTCTTTGTTATTGTGAGTAGTGCTGCAATAAACATACACGTGCATGTGTTTTTATAGCAGCATAATTTATATTCCTTTGGGTATATACCCAGTAATGGGATGGCTGGGTCAAATGGTATTTCTAGTTCTAGATCCCTGAGGAATTGCCACACTGTCTTCCACAATGGTTGAACGAGTTCATAGTCCCACCAACAGTGTAAAAGTGTTCCTATTTTTCCACATCCTCTCTAGCACCTGTTGTTTCCTGACTTTTTAATGATCGCCATTCTAACTGGTGTGAGATGATACCTCATTGTGGTTTTGATTTGCATTTCTCTGATGGCCAGTGATGATGAGCATTTTTTCGTGTGTCTTTTGGTTGCATAAATGTCTTCTTTTGAGAAGTGTCTGTTCATATCCTTTGCCCACTTTTTGATGGGGTTTTGTTTTTTTCTTTGTAAATTTGTTTGAGTTCTTTGTAGATTCTGAATATTAGCCATTTGTCAGATGAGTAGGTTGCAAAAATGTTCTCCCATTTTGTAGGTTGGCTGTTCACTGTGATGGTAGTTTCTTTTGCTGTGCAGAATCTCTTCAGTTTAATTAGATCCCATTTGTCAATTTTGGCTTTTGTTGTCATTGCTTTTGGTGTTTTAGACATGAAGTCCTTGCCCATGCCTATGTCCTGAATGGTATTGCCTAGGTTTTCTTCTAGGGTTTTTATGGTTTGAGGTCTAACACTTAAGTCTTTAATCCATCTTGAATTAATTTTTGTATAAGGTTTAAGGAGGGCATCCAGTTTCAGCTTTCTACATATGGCTAGTCTGTTTTCCTAGCAACATTTGTTAAAGGGGAATCCTTTCCCCATTGCTTGTTTTTGTCAGGTTTCTCAAAGATCAGATAGTTTTAGATGTGTGGTATTATTTCTGAGGGCTCTGTTCTGTTCCATTGGTCTATATCTGTATTTTGGTATCAGTACCATGCTGTTTTGATTGCTGTAGCCTTGTAGTGTAGTTGGATGTCAGGTAGTGTGATGCCTCCAGCTTTGTTCTTTTGGCTTAGGATTGACTTGGCGATGCAGGCTCTTTTTTGGTTCCATATGAACTTTAAAGTACTTTTTTTCCAATTCTGTGAAGAAAGTCATTGGTAGCTTGATGGGGATGGTATTGAATCTATAAATTATCTTGGGCAGTATGGCCATTTTCATGATATTGATTCTTCCTATCCATGAGTATGGAGCGTTCTTCCATTTGTTTGTATCCTCTTTTATTTCATTGAGCAGTGGTTTGTAGTTCTCTTTGAAGAGGTCCTTCACATCCCTTATAAGTTGGATTTCTAGGTATTTTATTCTCTTTGAAGCAATTGTGAATGGAAGTTCACTCATGATTTACCTCTCTGTATGTCTGTTACTGGTGTGTAAGAATGCTTGTGATTTTTGCACATTGATTTTGTATCCTGAGACTTTGTTGAAGTTGCCCATCAGCTTAAGGAGAATTTGGGCTGAAATGATAGGGTTTTCTAGATATACAATCATGTCATCTGCAAACAGGGACAATTTGACTTCCTCTTTTCCTAATTGAATACCTTTTATTTCCTTCTCCTTCCTGATTGCCCTGGCCAGAACTTCAAACACTATGTTGTATAGGAATGGTGAGAAAGGGCATCCCTGTCTTGTGCCAGTTTTCAAAGGGAATGCTTCCAGTTTTTGCCCATTCAGTATCATATTTGTTGTGGGTTTCTCATAAATAGCTCTTATTATTTTGAGATATGTCCCATCAATACTTAATTTATTGAGAGTTTTTAGCATGAAGGGCTATTGAATTTTGTCAAAGGCCTTTTTTGCATCTATTGAGATAATCATGTGGTTTTTGTCTTTGGTTCTGTTTATATGATGGATTATGTTTATTGATTTGTGTATGTTGAACCAGCCTTGCATCCCAGGGATGAAGCTCACTAGATCATGAAAGATAAGATTTTTGATGTGCTGCTGGATTCAGTTTGCCAGTATTTTATTGAGATTTTTTGCATCGATGTTCATCAGGGATAATGGTCTAAAATTCTCTTTTTTTGTTGTGTCTCTGCCAGGCTTTGGTATCAAGATGATGCTGGCCTCATAAAATGACTTAGGGAGGTTTCCCTCTTTTTCTATTGATTGGAATACTTTCAGAAGGAATGGTACCAGCTTCTCCTTTTACCTCTGGTAGAATTCGGCTATGAATGTCTGGTCCTGGACTTTTTTTGGTTGGTAAGCTATTAATTATTGGCTCAATTTCAGAGCCTGTTATTGGTCTATTCAGAGATTCAACTTCTTCCTGGTTTAGTCTTGGGAGGGTGTATGTGTCGAGGAATTTATCCATTTCTTCTAGATTTTCTATTTTATTTGCATAGAGGTGTTTATAACATTCTCTGATGGTAGTTTGTATTTCTATGGGATCGGTGGTGATATGCCCTTTATCATTTTTTATTGCATCTTTTTGATTCTCTCTTTTCTTCTTTATTCCTCTTGCTAGCATTCTATGAATTTTGTTGATCTTTTCAAAAAACCAGCTCCTGGATTCATTGATTTTTTTGAAGGGTTTATGTCTCTATCTCCTTCAGTTCTGCTCTGATCTTAGATATTTCTTGCCTTCTGCTAGCTTTTGAATGTGTTTGCTCTTGCTTCGCTAGTTCTTTTAATTGTGGTGTTAGAGTGTCAATTTTAGATCTTTCCTGATTTCTCTTTTGGCATTTAGTGCTATAAATTTCCATCTACACACTGCTTTAAATGTGTCCCAGAGATTCTGGTATGTTGTCTTTGTTCTCATTGGTTTCAAAGAACAGCTTTATTTCTGCCTTCATTTCGTTATTTACCCAGTGTTCATTCAGGAGCAGGTTGTTCAGCTTCCTTGTTGTTGAGTGGTTTTGAGTGAGTTTCTTAATCCTGAGTTGTAGTTTGATTGCATGATTGCACTGTGGTCTGAAAGACAGTTTGTTATAATTTCTTTTCTTTTACATTTGCTGAGGAGTGCTTTACTTCCATCTATGTGGTCAATTTTGGAATAAGTGCAGTGTGGTGCTGAGAAGAATGTATATGCTGTTGATTTGGGGTGGAGAGTTCTGTAAATGTCTATTAGGTCTTCATGGTGCAGAGCTGAATTCAATTCCTGGATATTCTTGTTAACTTTCTGTCCTGTTGATTTGTCTAATGTTGACAATGGGGTGTTAAAGTCTCCCATTATTATTGTGTGGGAGTTTAAGTCCCTTTGTAGGTCACTCAGGACTTGCTTTATGAATCTGGGTGCTCCTGTGGTGGGTGCATGTGTATTTAGGATAGTTAGCTCTTCTTGTTGAATTGATCCCTTTACCATTATGTAATGCCCTTCTTTGTCTCTTTTGATCTTTGTTGGTTTAAAGTCTGTTTTATCAGAGATTAGTATTGCAACCCCTGCCTTTTTTTGATTTCCATTTGCTTGGTAGATCTTCCTCCATCCCTTTATTTTGAGCCTGTGTGTGTCTCTGCACATCAGATGGGTTTCCTGAATACAGCACACTGATGAGTCTTGACTCTTTATCCAATTTGCCAGTCTGTGTCTTTTAATTGGAGCATTTAGCCCATTTATATTTAAGGTTAATATTGTTATGTGTGGATTTGATCCTGTCATTATGATGTTAGCTGGTTATTTTGCTCATTAGTTGATGCAGTTTCTTCATACCATTGATGGTCTTTACAATTTGGCATGTTTTTGCAGTGGCTGGTACCACTTGTTCCTTTTCATGCTTAGTGCTTCCTTCAGGAGCTCTTGTAGGGCAGGCCTGGTGGTGACAAAAATGTCTCAGCATTTGCTTCTCTGTAAAGTATTTCATTTATCCTTCACTTGTGAAGCTTAGTTTGGCTGGATATGAAATTCTGGGTTGAAAATTCTTTTCTTTAAGAACATTGAATATTGGCCCCCACTCTCTTCCGGCTTGTAGAGTTTCTGCCCAGAGATCAGCTGTTATTCTGATGGGCTTCCCTTTGTGAGTAACCTGACCTTTCTCTCTGGCTGCCTTTAATATTTTTTCCTTCATTTCAACTTTGGTGTATCTGACAATTATGTGTCTTGGAGTTGCTCTTCTCAAGGAGTATTTTTGTGGTGTTCTCTGTATTTCCTGAATTTGATTGTTTGCCTCACTTGCTAGGTTGGGGAAGTTCTCCTGGATAATATCCTGCAGAGTGTTTTCCAACTTGGTTCCATTCTCCCTATCACTTTCAGTACACCAATCAGACATAGATTTGGTCTTTTCACATAGTCTTATATTTCTTGGAGGCTTTGTTCATTTCTTTTCATTCTTTTTTCTCTAAACTTCTCTTCTCACTTCATTTCATTCATTTGATTTTCAATCACTGAAACCCTTTCTTCCAGTTGATAGAATAGGCTACTGAAGCTTGTGCATTTATCACATAGTTCTTGTGTCATGTTTTTCAGCTCCATCAGGTCCCTTAAGGACTTCTCTGCATTGGCTATTCTAGTTAGCCATTCGTCTCATCTTTTTTCAAGGTTTTTAACTTCTTTGCCATGGGTTCAAACTTCCTCCTTTAGCTCGGAGAAGTTTGGTCATCTGAAGCCTTCTTCTCTCAACTTGTCAAAGTCATTCTCCATCCAGCTTTGTTCCATTGCTGGTGAGGAGTTGCATTCCTTTGGAGTAGGAGAGGCGCTCTGATTTTTAGAATTTTCAGTTTTTCTGTTCTGTTTTTCCTCCATCTTTGTGGTTTTATCTACCTTTGGTCTTTGATGATGGTGACATACAGATGGGTTTTGGTGTGGATGTCCTTTCTGTATGTTAGTTTTCCTTCTAACAGTCAGGACCCTCAGCTGCAGGTCTGTTGGAGTTTGCTGGAGGTGCATTCCAGACCCTGTTTGCCTGGGTATCAGCACTGGAGGCTGCAGAACAGTGAATATTGCTGAACAGCAAATGTTGCTGTCTGATCGTTCCTCTGGAGGTTTCATCTCAGAGGGGTACCCGGCTATATGAGGTGTCAGTCTGCACCTACTGGGGGGGTGCCTCCCAGTTAGGCTACTCAGGGGTCAGGGACCCACTTGAGGAGGCAGTCTTTCTGTTCTCAGATCTCAAACTCCATGCTGGGAGAACCACTACTCTCTTCAAAGCTGTCAGACAGTGACATTTAAGTCTGCAGAGGTTTCTGCTGCCTTTTGTTTGGCTATACCCTGCCTCCAGAGGTGGTGTCTACAGAGGCAGGCAGGCCTCCTTGAGCTGCGGTGGGCTCCACCCAGTTCGAGCTTCCTGCCCACTTTGTTTACCTACTCAAGCCTCAGCAATGGTGGGCGCTCCTCTCCCAGCCTCACTGCAGCCTTGCAGTTCGATCTCAGACTGCTGTTCTAGCAATGAGTGAGGCTCCATTGGGACCATCCAAGCCAGGTGCAGGATATAATCTCCTGGTGTGCCATTTGCTAAGACCACTGGAAAAGTGTAATATTAGGGTGGGAGTGACCCGATTTTCCAAGTGCTGTCTGTCACGGATTTGCTTGGCTATGAAAGGGAATTCCCTGACCCCTTGCACTTCCCAGGTGAGGCAATGCCTCACCCTGCTTCGGCTCACACTCAGTGCACTGCACCCACCATCCTGCACCCACTGTCTGATAAGACCTAGTGAAATGAACCCGGTACCTCAGTTGGAAATGCAGAAATCACCTGTCTTCTGTGTCACTCATGCTGGGAACTTTAGACTGGAGCTGTTCCTATTCAGCCATCTTGGAACCCCCTCCCGGCAATTTTTACTTCTATAGAAGGGTGTGACTCACGAATGGAGTAATGGTGAGAGCACACCTGAACAAAGGAGGGGAAGCGGTTCATATTCCTGCATCATGGGGTCGTTTCCTTATTATCTAGGGTTGGACCACACAGTCTAAGGTAATTCCAATTGGATATTTTAAAGAGGACAGGGGTATGAGCCAGAGTGGTGTGGTGAATAGTTTGGCAGGATGGACGGTTAGGAACAGGTAACTAAAGGTGACTTAGGTCAGAGCAGGTGACCAGGGGTGGCTCAGTTCAAAACAGATGACCGGGATGAGTCAGGATGGAGGAGATGCCCGGGGAACACATGTGAACTACTGATTAAAACTGCCTGTTTACTGAAACTATGAGGAAGTTAAACTTTAAAATAGAGGACAAAGAACTGAACATACTGACATACTGATTCTTTGAAGAGAAATCTAGAACTCATTGTATCCAACATTAACAATAATTTACTAGCTAACAATATTGGTAGCAGAATAAGGTGACTATTGTTAAAAATAATTTTGTATATTTCAAAATAACTAAAATGGTGAAATTGGAATATTCTAATACAAAAAAGATAAATGCTTGAAATGTGTATATTCCCATTACTCTGATTTTTTTGTTTGTTTTTTGGGACAGAGTCTCACTCTATTGCCCAGCCTGGGGTACAGTGGTGAGACTTGGCTCACTACAGCCTTGGCCTTCAGGTTGTAAGTGATCCTCCCATCTCTCAGCCTCCCAAGCAGCTGGGACTATAGATGAACACCATGACACCTGGTTAATTTTTACATATTTTGTAGAGATGGGCTTTTGCCATATTGCCCAGGCTGGTCTCGAATTCCTGGGCTCAAGTGATCTGCCTGCCTCCGTCTCCCAAAGTGCTAAGATTATAGGCATGAGCACCACACCTGGCCCTAATTACTTTGAATTGATCATTACATATCCTATCAAAATTGTACATGTGTCCCATAAATATATACAACTATTATGTAGCCATAATTAAACAATTTTTAAAAATAAAAAAAGAACAAGTATATTTTATAAAAGTTAAAAACCTTTGATCTGTGAAAAATCTCATAAAGAGAATGAAAAGACAAGTCACAAAGTGGGAGAATAAAAAGACAAGTCACATGTTCAACAAAGACTAGTATCTAGGATACATAAAGCACTCTCAAAACTCAATAGTGATAAAATGAACAATCCAATTCAAAAATGGCAAAATACATGAAGAGATATTCCACTGCAGATGTTATGCATGTGAAAATCAGCACTTATACTATGTTCAACACTGTTAGCCATTGGTGAAATGCAAATACATACCATAATGAGCTATTACTACATACTCATCAAAATGAAAAATAAAATAAAATAACATCACCAAATACTGGTAAGAAATCACAGTAACTGAATGACTCATACATTATTGGTGTGAAGGTAAAATTGCACAGTCACTCTGGAAAACAGTTTGTCAGTTTCTCGAACAAAAATTAAACATGCAACTACCATAAAACCCAGAAATTGCACACCTAGGTGTTTATTCCAGAATACTTAAGGCTTGTTTTCACACAAAAACCTGAAGACTAATGTTTATAGAAGATGTTTTCCTAATAGGCAAACACTGCAAACAACTCAGATGTCCTTCAATGGGTAAATGTTTAAACAAACTGTAGTACTTCCACACCCTGGAATACTATTATGATAAACAAAACAACCTGGATAAATATTCAGAGAATTATGCTGAGTGAAAAAAAATCAGTTTCAGAGTTTATACACTATATGTTTCCATTTATATATCAGCCTTGTAATGACATAATATAGATTAGTGATTGCCAAGAATTAAGTAAGGAATGAGAGTGGGAAGAAATTGTATGTGCCTATGAAAGAGAAACATGACTGACCCTAGTGGTGATGGAAATGTTATGTATCTAGATTGCTTTAATGTTAATATCCTGCTTGTAATGTTGAGCTATGTTTTTCCAAACTGATACTATTTGGGAAAACTAGTTAAAGGGTA